>NC_088808.1:13020365-13232865 GCF_011386835.1 Chrysemys picta bellii
GAATTGTGTATCTGGGGTTTTGGCGCTGGCACATCCTCTGCCCTGCCACCTGCTTGCCTCTCTTCTAATGACACTCTGCCTTCTCGGGCACCTGGTGGCATTAACATGCTTTACGAACATGCATGAATAAAGGGGCACATGGCCACTGTGAGGCAGGGCAAGATTAGCAGTCCCCCATTTTACATGTAGGGAAACTGTGGCACAGAGCTGTTCCGTGTTCCTTGGGCATGTCCATGGCAGAGGCAGGAGCAGAAGTGGGGCTGGTTCTGCCAGCTGGCCAAGACAGCAAAATCCTCAGAATCTGTTTGTTTGCATGACTGTGGCTTGGTAGGGACAGACATTTGGAAGGGTGGCCCAGTGGTTAGGGGGTAGCCTGGGACTCAGCAGACCGGACGTCAGGTCTCAGCTCTGCCACCGATTTCCCGTGTGACCTTGGGCAAGTCACTTAGTTTCTCAATGCCTCAGTTCCCCATGTGTAAACTGGGGAGAGCAGCCCTGGCCTGCTTCCTAGGGGTGTTGTGAGGCTAAATTAGAGATTGTGAGGCACTCGGGTAAAATGGTGATGAGGGACATATAAGCACCATAGCTAGACAGCGCTGCTGATTGGACAATCTGAAGAGCCAGCTCTGAATAGAACCCAGGAGTTCTGGATCTACTCACTAGACAATACTACCGCACTCCATGGTAACAGTCAATAGCATGAATGTTATTGTCACTAACACGTGCTGGTGCCTTGACTCCCTAGCCCCCCAATATTTGGCTTTGCTTCCCTTGGGAATTTGGCAGGCTGTGCCGGTCCCTGACTAACTCCACATCAACTCCCCTTGCCCAGGGAGAGATGACAGCTGAAGTCAGTAAGTCCCTTATAGGAAGGGACGTTATTAAAACAACATGGAAGTGTGCCCTGGATAGGAGGGCGGGGAGGAGAGTGTGAAAGAAGGGGAGAAGGAAATGTCTCTCTCTCGGTCTCTCGTTCAGTCTTTCTGGCTCCTGTGTCCTGGTTGTTTGCCTTTGTCTGTCTGTTTTTTCTTGTGAGAATAGGAAGCAAACAGCTGGCAGCATCTGGAGAGAGCTCCTCTGGCTGGGTTCAGCAGTGGGCCCCATGGAAGGGGGAGTTCTTGGCCAGTTAGCTGCTGGCCACTGCCCCAGCTGGAAGAAATCCTCCAAATTCCAAACCAAGCCCCCCAGGACCCATTAGTATTGATAACAAACAGCAGGGGCTGGAGATGGCGTGTGATCCCCCGATAGGAAACATGTGCACTGCCTCCAAGTGACTGAGGGAACATCCCCAGCTGACAAGCCAAGTCCTGCACCCCTCGTGGGGGAACCGGTGGGGGTGGGCATGGGGCTGGGGCCGGGGACTGGAAGGAATGCAGAGCTAGGCCAGGAGGTGAAGAAAGGACTCTTGAAGGTCAGTGCTGGCAGTTAGGCAGTGGGGGGGGGGGTGGGTGCCATGGGCAGGGAGGGGTATGTCCAGGCTGTTTACCAGCAGTCATGGCCTGGTTTGTACTGGGCACCAGAGGTGGCTTCAGGGCCAGCGCAACCCATTAGGCGACCTAGGCGGTCGCCTAGGGCGCTACAATTTGGGGGCTGGCGACCGCGGCGGTATTTCGGCGGCGGGACCTTCCGCTGCCTCTGTGCGGGGCGGCATTTCGGGGCGGGACCTTCCGCCGCCTAGGGCGGCAGAAAAGCTGGCGTTGCTCCTGGGTGGCTTCACAATTCAGGGAGGATTTTATGGTTAATAAAGGCCCGATTTTCCCTCCTGTCCTGCAGAGGAGAGGATCTGAGCCCAATACACCCCATAGGGGAGGGAAAGACGGGCCACTGACCTCCATATTCCCAGTGAGAGGGAGACCAACACCTCATGCACCCAGCAAGTGGGAAGGGGGCCCTGAGCCCCATACAGCCGGCTCCTGAGCCCTGTGCAGCCAGTAGCAGGCCCTGGGCCCCCTTCCTCTAGGGCTCAACTCCATATGCCCAGCACCGCTTACTAGACGCTGGTTTGCCAAGCCGGGTTACATCCCTCTTCAATAGGTGGTTTAATGTGAAGAGACATGCCTAGCTTCCCCAGCCCGCAGTGCTCCCCGGTGCAGCACATGCCTCCCCGGCGGGACACAGGCGTCTGCACAGCCATGGGGACCCCTTGTGAAAACGCTGGCAACGCAGCATTGGCTCACGGGCCAGGAGGGCGCTCGTGGGAGCTTGTAGCAACAGCCCTGGCCTGGTGCTCGCTGCAGAGGGCTTTGCTAAGGCTCCAATCAGCTCCTGGTTTGTGGTTAGTGGGCCCGACCTCCAGGTCAATGCGGCCCATGCCTCCCTGGCTGCCAGGGCCTCCCATCCAGCTGCGTTCATACCCTTTCTGCGGCTGCCTTCCTGTTAGCATTGCCCTCTGCGGGGCCTTTGGGCCCCTGCCTCCTACTGGGAGCCAGGCCAGCACCGCCACAGGGCGACACAGCTGCACAGAAGCCGTGGGGTGTGTGGAACTTCAAAGGGCTGCGTGAGGAATTGCTGAGGATGAAGGGAACAGCTGGGTTCATCCTCCCGCCAGCCTAAACCAGAACTTGGCCTGCTGCTTGGGAGGCCCCCGGCCCTCTCTCCTCCTGGGTCCCCCCCACCCCATAGGCACGTCCCGGGCTCTATACCACGTCTCTCTGTCTCCCTGTGTCTGAGTCAGGAGATGCGCTGTCAACAGGTTAGCAAAGCCTGCGAAGAGCCCCCCTTGTGAGGGGTCTGTGTGCAGCGGAGAGGACAAGGATGGGATGGGAGGAGCTCGCCATCCCGTCTGTAGTGTGCTTTTGCATGGAGGATCCAGCGCTGTGCTCAGCCTCTGGGTGCCAGAGAGAATCTGACAGGGAGCCGGGGAGATCTTCTAGCTGCAAATAGTTTCAAAACTCCAGACACCTGGGGCAGTCTGGGCCACTCCCAGACTGCCCCCGCATCCGGCCTGTATCCCCCTGCCTCCCGCAGCGCGCCCCTCCCCCAGACTGCCCCCCTAGCCGGCTTGTATCCTCCCGCAGTGCGCCCCTCCCCCAGACTGCCCCCCCCAATCCGGGCCTGTAGCCCCCCGCCTCCCGCAGCACGCCCCTCCCCTAGACTACCCCCCTAGACGGCCTGTATCCCCCCGCCTCCCGCAGCGTGCCCCTCCCCCAGACTGCCCCCCTAGCTGGCCTGTATCCCCCTGCCTCCCGCAGCGCGCCCTCTCCCTCTGGCTCAGGCCCCGCACCCTCTGCCCAATTCCCGCTGCCTCCTGTAGCGGGCCCCTCCCCACGGCTCAGGCACTGTACTTGGCCCTGCTGGCTTTCCCCTCTGGCCCTGGATCTGAGCGGAGGACCAGTCTGAGCAGCGAGTGACGCACAGAACTTGAAAAAGCTCCCGTTTCCTCTGCCTGTTTGGAGGAAGGTCAGGGATGGGATTTGGCTCCAGGGAGCTTGGCCGGGGCTGGGAGCTTTGTTAGCAAACTACACCTCCTTCCTATTTGTGTCTAATAATAACCCGTGCTGACAATGGCGGAGCTAGGGGCAGGGTGCAAAGAGCTATCAGCTCGACCATGGCACCACTCCTGCCAGCAGCCCCTCCACTGACCCCCCACGCGCTGCCCTGGGGGAAGTGAAGGGCCAGCCCAGCTCTGGCTCACTCTTCCTGGCCCCCTTCCCCGGCATGCGCTCACCCAGCAAAGGTGACCCAGGGGCTCAGACAGGCTGGCTGCCGGCTCCGCCGAATGTTCCTGGAAAATCCCAACGCCATGCCAGCTAATTCAGCCTTCCTGTGGGGCCGCCAGAACCCACGCGCAGCCAGGCTGCCTGTGTGGTACCTGCCTGGGATTTGGGGTCTGAGGAGAGACCCCTCGCAGGGCTCTAATCATCCCCCTGAGAGCTGGGCCGGGCTGGCTGGGCACAGGGCAGGGCCTTGCCTACATGTGTGCTGCCATTTGCCAACGCAGCCAGGGAAGTTGTGGGGTCTTGGTGTCTGGTTGCTTGGTCACCCTTGGGCCTGATTTCCAGAGCTAGGCATGCTCCCGGGTCCCCAATGGGGCGTTTGGGACTAGCCTGATATTTGGTGGGATGTGGGGCTCTGGTGTTGCCCCAGCAGGGAGCCCAATCACCAGACGTAGCGGGCGTGTCCATTCTATTGCTGGCTTGGTGTTTTTTCAGAATAACTTGGTCCTTGGAGTCACGGACAACATGTCCAGGGCCTTCGAGGACACCAGTGGGGAGCAGCTTGTACAACGGGTGAAAGAACACTATGGGGGCATCACTTCCTTCACCGAGCTGAAAAACCCCCACCACATCCACTTCCGAGTGGGCGAAGGTGGGTCCTGGAAGTGCTCGGGGCTGGGAGCTGGCATCGGTGATGTGCTGTCACCCCTCGGAGGCTCCCCAGTACCCAGCTGTCGTGCTGGTTCACTCTCATATGCTCAAAGCAGGGAGCAGCACATGGCTCCCTTCCTCCTTGGCTGGCCGTCGCTGGGGAGTTAGGCTATTAAAAGAAATGAGCCGTTTTTACCGTGAAAAGCCACGTTGGCAAAAGACGTTTGTCGACTCAGGCTTAGACTTTCATTGAAGGCTTAGTCAGGACTTGGCAGGTTTGGTTTTTGTTAGTGCTGTGGACTTCCTCACAGCAGTGGCCTCGCTTGTCCAGGCCAGCTGGCATCTCAGCAGCGTGCGCTCCCTCGCAAGCCGCGGATCGTGCTGAGCTGGTTTGGAGCTAGTCAAGCACAGGCTGAGTGGGTAAGGGAGGAAGGGGATTCTATAGACAAAACTCCTCGATACCAAATGGTACCGCTGAGAATCTCAGCGCCGTGTGTGTCTAAAACCAACCGCGCTGACTCTTGTGGAACGCAGGGAGCAATGGGCCACACTGAGCCATGGTGTAAGAGGTTGCACCTCCCACTGGCGTCAGCAGGAGCAGTGTCCATTTCTACCAGGGCTCAGGATGTTGCAGCATAGCAGTGAGGGGCATGGGAGCCCAAGTCAGACATCCCCGCTCCGTCCCACACCCTGGCCTGGAGACCAGGCCCCTGCGAGGTAGGGGAGGGAGGTCACTGCAGCTCAGTAGAGAATATGGATGATTTTTCTTCTCTCTCCCAGATGCCAGCAGTCCAGAGGACTGCATCGTGCAGCCTGGGTTCAATGCCCGGCGGTACCTACAGACCGAGTTCTTAGTCCAAGAGGTTAAAGGCTGCACCAGTCCCGGTGCGAAGAAGGGGAAGGAGGCTCACATCTTGCGCATGCAGCAGGGCCCAGCGGAGACCAGGTAATTGGTGTGCTTCCAACCCTGTCCGCTCGCGAAGGGAGGGGTCGGACAGAGCCTTCTCCGCCCCGGGCCCCCCCATCAGAATACACCTGAGGCTGGCTGCAGGTTCTTCCCTAGCCGGGGACGGGGGGAAAGGGGGTGCCTCTTACAGAGGCCGAGAGCCGCACTGCAGGTTAGCTAAGCTCACTGTGCTGCCAGGCGGTGTCTGCAGTGGGACTTCGCTTAGGAAGGGAGCCCCTCCCCCCAACACACACATGCTGGCTGGGTCCCAGCATGTCTCGAGGCTCGGCCCGGGGAGAAGTTGTGCTGGTCAGAGGGTGGGCGGTGAGGCTCGAGGAGGGATTCAGGTCTGTGAGCTCTGGGGACGGAGCTGTGGGTGTCGGGAGTCAGTGGAAGGAGGAGGACAGATAGGGGTGATTTGGAGGAGGGCTGTGGTTCTCTTTGCCTGTTGGCAAGAGCCCAGCAGCGGTAAGGGTGACGATAAGGGTCCCGCCCTTGGTGTGTGGGGCGAGGGGCTGGGGAGTGTGTTCTGGAAGGGGATGGCACCTTGTCAGGGCCCAGGCCAGGGGGTAGAGCAGTGTGGGGTATGTCCCTCTTTGATGGAGGGGGACAGCCCCCAGTTAAGTGCGGGCTTGCCTAGGGAGACTGTGAGGCCAGTGGGGTGGGAAGTCTTTAAACCCACCCACACTATTGTCTCCAGTGATTCCTCTCTGGCTAGGCCCATGTGTGTGTGTGAGGGACAGAGAGAGAGGACCACGTGGCATATTTTGTTGTTGGCAAAAGAGGCCCTGAAGTTGGTGGAGGGCTTGTTAGCAGAAGAGGCCTGCCTTTGGAGTCTTCATCTGGGGGGCCCAGCTGTGGCCGAGAAGGTGGAGTAAACATAGGGGGAGGCCATGTTGGTTCATGAGCCCATCGGTTTATTCTGGGGTTTGTGCTGTAGCTCTCAGCCCGTGGAGGTGAAGGTGAACGTGGTCTGCCCCGAAGCAAAGCCGCTGCAGGATCTGGCAATACTGCTGATCCTCCAAAGCCAACCCAGCGTGACCTGGAACATCGATACGCAACGCACCGTGAGCATCATGGTAAGGCAGGAGAGAAATGCTGATGGAGAGCTCATATTTCTGTGATGCCTTTCAGCTCAAAATGTTCATGGGCGGGGGGGCCATGTCTGCTGGAACGCAGGAAGCAATGGGCCACATTGAGCCATGGAGTAAGAGGTTGCACAGCAGTTGTTTTAAAGCGCACAGCCATGCTGCAGAGCAATCCAGGACGGGGAGTGAAGAGTTCTGTGTCCAACTGAAACAGCAGGAGGTGTTTAGGGAAGCAGAATGTAACTGAGTGAGAATCTGGCCAGGACAATGGGCTTACCAACCCTACTCTGTGAAAAGCATCCTGAGATGTTTAAAGTCTACAAGTGGCCAGGACCTCTGGCCGGCGCTCAGACGAAAGGTGGTACCTGCCAGCAGCATAGAGGTTAAAGTAAAAAGGAGTGGGGGGGAACACAGCTTCCCCTCTTCTCCCTGGGTTGGGCAAGCAGTGCTCCCCTACGGCTCCCCATCTCTGGCTGGTGCGGTCAGAGCTCCCCCTCCTGTTTTGATCTATTTTAACCATTAGCGCCACCTATTGAATCCCCAATGCTCAATTGCTTCACAGCCATCTCTTTCCAAGGACCAGCCCAGCCTACTGCAGCTTGCCTGGGTCCTGACAGGATCCTGGCATCAGAACAGACTGGCTTGTCCTGGTGACTCTCACATGGGCAGTGCAGGGAGCTGGGGCCCTGTTCTCCCAAAGCAAAGCTTTAGTTTTGCCAAAGGGGCTTCATGACGCACCGGGAGCTGTGCCACGTCACCCCGCGGAACACCTGGGCTCCTGCAGGCTTTGTCCTTAGGCTGGCAAGGGCTAGAAAGGCCGCAGAGGATGCACCCGGTTGTGCCCTCAGTAACCTGACTGAAAAATGGCTAGCACCCCCCTCAGCTTCCGCCAGGTCTGTGATTTCTCTTGGGTCACAGACAAGCTTGCTAGCAGCCACCACCACCCTCCAGCACGTCAATTCCTGTCTTCTCTATCTCCCTCCCTCCTACTTCTCTCTCCTCCTTCCACAGGCATCTGGGAAACACCGGATCAGCAGATTCCCCTCCGAGCAATTGGATGAGAGAGTTCTCCCTGACAATGAGCAGGGCCTGATCGGCTTGGCCCACGATAAAGGATTTGATGACATAGCTTCATATACGGACATCCCGTCCGCTACCCATGTGACCCTTGAGCTGAACAGATGTGGTGAGTCTACACTAGATGCTGCCGAGTTCCCAGCCACTCGACTCAGTTGTCAGTCATGCTCTAAGGGTAGGTCTACACGGCAATTAAACGCCCGTGGCTGGCCTGTGTCAGCTGACTCGCGCTCACGGGGCTTGGGCTACGGGGCTGTTTAATGGCGACGTAGACATTCGAGCTCAGGCTGGAGCCCAGGCTCTGGGACCCATTGCGGGGTCTATGCCGCCACTAAACAGCCCTGTAGCACCAGCCCAAGTCAGCTGACATGGGCCAGCCACGGGTGTTTAAATCGCAGTGTAGACATTCCCTAAAGGCCCCACGGGCAAAATTGCTACGTGGCTCAGGAGGTTGGGAATGGGCTGCCGAGCCTCCTACCCCCGTGGTCACTGGCTCAGCTCCAGCCCAGGTCAGGAGTCGCTAAGAGGTGTTGTCATCTGGTGGCTGCTTGGTGGCCTCAGTCCAGATCCCAGTGAGCAAGTGTCCACATCAGAATTCACACAAATAGGTCCCCTGATTGGCAGCCTCAACAGAAGTGCCCGGGATTGGCTGGGCCATGGGGACTGAGCCCCCCGCCCTCAAGAGATGGCTCTCTCCAGCTCATGGCTAAGGCCCATTGGTGGGGCAGCATATGGGAAGCTGGCCCTGCTACTGTCTGTGCCGTACCTATTCTGAGCATCAAGATAACTTCACTCTCCAGAGCTCAGGCTGGCCCTTTCCCCAGCACTAGATCAGCCCCTCTGGGATCTATCAGCCCCTGCATCGCGAGGGTTACTCTTGAGTTTGCAAAGACGTCATCCCAGTGAGTTAATCCTTGTAGATACCAATAGCCTCTCTCTTGGCTGCTGAAGGAAATGAGCCATTCCAGCCCTGCCCAATGCTGTCCTGATGTTGATTTCTATAGAACCAGAAGTGAAGACTCTACCACCACCACCCGCACAACGCCCCGATGCCGTCAACATTGTTCAAACATTTTTCAGTCTGTTCCCACCGTGGAAGTGCACAGACGACTCCATTGAGATAGTCATGCCGAAGATGAACTTACAGGTGAGTGGCTAAGCTGAAGAGCGCGGGCTTGAGAAATCACACACTCCAGACAGAACGGTGGGAACAGAACTGGGAGAAGGGGCTCAGCACCTTACAGAATTGGGCTCTTGGTTTCTTCCTGTCTCCGACATTTGGACGCTGGGGGTCAGAGGGTGCTGCCTTACTCTGCCCCTATGGAGGGGGGAGAGAAGCAACAGAGGGACCAACCACACGTTTTCCACAAACAGGGGATGCCGGGGGGAATCTGGGATTCTGCCTGTAACAGGTGATGGATACATTGGTATCTTTCTCTTAGGATTTAAATGACTACATCACGGATATCACATTGCAAGACCCCCGTTGCAGAGCTGAACAAAACCAAACTCACTTTGTGCTGAGAAGGTATTTGGGGGACTGCCACACCAAACTGGAGAGTGACATTCTAGCCAGGAATAAGGTCAGTGATAGTCCAACATAGTGCTAACGTCTTCGTTCTTATCCCTGTGAACGGCTTGGTGTTATCGTCTGCCCCACCCCCCGGCACACTGATTCCTGGTCTGTTGCTCAGAGATATTGCCCCCCTCCCCCCAGTGCAGAGATTCCCGCTGTACAGACTCGCCAAGGTATTAATCTGCCGTCCTCGTTTGGGCAGAGATTTCAGGTGTATTTCACTGAGACTTTGTCACCTTCAGGCATCAAGGAAAGTCCTGGTGTATTTCACAGCATGGGACTGTTAGAATCCATTTCTGCCCCCACTGAATGGATGTTTGGCCATTGTCTTCAGTGAGAGTGGACTCGGGCTCTTAGCCACTGGCCTTCCAGCAGGTATTTCACTTAATTCCAGCCCCATTTTCTAATGCACTGTTGGCCTGATTTTCAGCACAGCTGCTCACCAGTAACCCTAATATCAGTCACTGTCAGCCGTGGGCCCTCCGCACTTTTGAAAATCAGGCTAAATCTTAATAATCCTGCTGAGGGCCAATCAGGTAGCAGGATGTAGTCAAGAAGGCTTGAGCGACATGCCGGTGTTCTGCATGCCAATTCAGATTTCTCCATTTCAGCATCCACGCTGTTAGATGGTTCCCGGGTTTGCACCTTGCCACTTCCCCAGCCCCAACCCAAGGGGTGCTGCTTTAGGCTCCTAGGCTTGGTCTACACTACCCCCCCTAATTCGAACTAAGGTACGCAACTTCAGCTACGTGAATAACGTAGCTGAAGTTCGAAGTACCTTATTTCGAATTAGTTGAAACTTACCTTGGTCCACACTCGGCAGGCAGGCTCCCCCGTCGACTCCGCGGTACTCCTCTCGGCGAGCTGGAGTACCGCAGTCGACGGCGAGCACTTCCGGGTTCGACTTATCGCGTCCAGACTAGACGCGATAAGTCGAACCCAGAAGTTCGATTTCCAGCCGTCGAACTTGCCGGTAAGTGTAGCCAAGGCCCTAGTAATGGTGGGAAAATCAGCTTTGGTCAAACTGAGGGACTGGGTGGGAAATGCTACCTGCTAAACAGCCCTTGGCTGTCTGCTCTGGCTTTGCTAACGGAAGTGACATTTGGGCAAGTAGCATGAAATAAACAGATTGCCTTCCGGCAGCCCCCCATCAGCTCCCCGCTCCCCTAAGTTCCCTGTGCAGCAGCCGCCCAGCAGGCTATCAAGGCAGTTCAGCTATCCCTCCCTACACTGTCTTTGCTGCTCCTGCTCTCTGCCTTGGAGCTGCTCCCAGAGCCTCCTGCTTGCTGTGTGTGTGTGGGGGGGCCGGGGGGGCGCGCTAATGTCAGGGTGTCCCCCTCCCCCCTGCTCCTGCCCCCCCGCTTACCCCACCCATCTCCATAGAGCGGGGGTGGGCACAAGCACAACGGGGCTCTGGACAGAGGGAGCTTGCTGGCAGTAGCTGCTGTCTCAACTTGCTGATCTACTTAAAAAGGCAATGTTCTTAGAGTAGGGTCAGCGTACTTAAAGGAGCAATGCACATCTCTCTCTCTCTGTCACACACACACACACACACGATATGTGTGTCTGTCTCTATCTGCCATGCTGTCTCCCCTCCCTCCATCCGTGCTGCCTTGTAGAGTGTGAGGCTACATTAACAACAATGGGTTAACCCTTGAGGGCTCAGCCGAGTGCTAGATTTAGCAGTAAGGCATTCCCTGGGAAATATCCCACCCTCTTCCACCCTCTGACTTCACCACCTCAACCAAGCTTCACAATCATCATTGCTGTGTACAGTATTAAATTGTTTGTTTAAAACTTATACTGTGTGTATGTGTGTATATATATATATAGTCTTTTGTCTGGTGAAAAAAATTTCCCTGGAACCTAACCCCCCCCATTTACATTAATTCTTATGGGGAAATTGGATTCGCTTAACATCATTTCGCTTAAAGTCGCAGTTTTCAGGAACATAACTACAACGTTAAGTGAGGAGTTACTGTAATGGCATAGAGAGTACACTTATAAAGTTTGTGGACGATACCGAGCAGGGAGGGGTTGCAAGTGCTTTGGAGGCTAGGATTAAAATTGAAAATGAGCTGGACAAACTGGAGAAATGGTCTGAAGTAAATAGGATGAAATTCAATAAGGACAAATGCAAAGTACTCCACTTAGGAAGGAACAATCAGTTGCACACATACAAAATGGGAAATGACTGCCTAGGAAGGAGTACTGCAGAAAGGGATCTGGGGGTCATAGTGGACCACAAGCTAAATATGAGTCAATAGTGTAACGCTGTTGCAAAAAAAATTAACACAATTCTGGGATGTATTAGTAGGAGAGCAAGACAGGACAAGTAATTCTTCCGCTCTACTCCGTGCTGATAAGGCTTCAACTGGAGTATTGTGTCCAGTTCTGGGTGCCACATTTCAGGAAAGATGTGGACAAATTGGAGAGAGTCCAGAGAAGAGCAACAAAAATGATTAAAGGTCTAGAAAACATGAGCTATGAGGGAAGATTGAAAAGCATGGGTTTGTTTAGGCTGGAGAAGAGAAGACTGAGAGGAGACATGACAACAGTTTTCAAGTACCTAAAAGGTTGTTACAAGGCGGACTGAGAAAAATTGTTCTCCTTAACCTCTGAGGATACGACAAGAAGCAATGGGCTTAAATTGCAGCAAGGGAGGTTTAGGTTGGACATTAGGAAAAACTTCCTAACTGTCAGGGTGGTTAAGCACTGGAATAAATTGCCTAGGGAGGTTGTAGAATCTCCATCATTGGGAATTTTTAAGAGCAGGTTAGACACACACCTGTCAGGGATGGTCTAGAAAATACTTAGACCTGCCATGAGTGCAGGGGACTGGACTAGATGACCTCTCGAGGTCCCTTCCAGTCCTATGATTCTATGATTAGTATCAATAGCAATTTCTGGTAATGAAATGTCCATTACGTCGGTTAAGCCAGTGGTTCTCAACCAGGCGTCTGGGGCCCCCTAGGGGGATCGCAAGCAGGTTTCGGGGGGGGTCCGTCAAGCAGGGCCAGAATTAGGCTCGCTGGGGCCCAGGGCAGAAAGCCGAAGCCCTGCCGCATGGGGCTGAAGCCGAAGCCTGAGCAGTGTAGCTTTGTGCGGGCCCCTGTGGCGTGGGGCCCCAGGCAACTGCCCTGCTTGCTATCCCCTAACGCTGGCCCTGGCCTTTGTATGCAGAAAAGCACTTGTTGTGGCACAGGTGGGCCGTGGCATTTTTATTGCATGTTGGGGGGGGGCCTCAGGACAAAACAGGTTGAGAACCCCTGCGTTAAGCAACTAAAATGGACTCAGTCGCTTCCAGAGCTGTCCATGTGTTTCCCATCACTCCTAGGCAATGCCAGTAAAGGACCGATCTTCATCGGTGTGTCTCCAGCTGCCCATGGCTCCAGCAGGCAGAGGTGCCCAACCCTAGCGCAACCGAGTGCCCGTCATTAGGGCCTGATTCGGTGAGGTGCTGAGAATCCTCAACCCCCCATTAGCTTTGGTGGAGGTTGCGGCTGCTCAGTACCTTGCAATAGCAACACCCAAGCTTGCAGACAAGGAGACCGCAGCTGCCATTTTTGTCTTTAATACAGAGGTGGCGTGCGGAGACTGCAAGTCCCAGCATGCAAAGCTGCATAGTGAACCCAGTGGCTAGAAACCACACTGTCTTCTGGACTTTTAATCCTTTTCTACCCCAAACAATTGGCTCCCACCTCCCTCGCGCGGCGCTTCAGGAACCTGGAGCCAGAGCACTATCTGAGGCATCAGTTTGGGGAGCCATTCACAGTGTCTCACGTTCTTTCTGTTCTCTTGTGTTCCCAGCTGATCCTGACACTGGCTTCATCGCTGGAGCAAGTTGAGGTAAGAGGAGTTGCTTGTTTTTTAATCTCCAAGCTGTTTCCAAGCGGCGAAACGGGTCTGGGGCGTTCCCTCCGGACAGCAGGAGGCCCAGGCTGTGTTTCGGGAGGATTCTTTCCTTCATTTCTTTCTCTCTTTCATTCACGCTTTGCTCCTCCCCAGTGCCCCAGAGAAATCCAGGTGACGAGGGAACAGTCTTCTTTCCTCCTGCCCTGATAGGGGATTGACAACAAAACCCGTGGGAGGGGAAGTGAAAGCGTTTGCCATTTGCTTGTGACAAACGGCCGAGCTCTAGTGGTGCAGCAGCGAGCACCCCTCGGTTCCAGGGGCTGTAGCGATAAGTCCAGGATTTCTACCGTCCTGGGGACTGACTGGTGTCACAGATCCCGGCGAGTGCCCCCTTCCAGCCACTGAGCCGCTGCTGTTCTGTATCCCCGTGTTTCAAGCCCCTGGGACCTGAGTGGAGTCCAGCCACTGCCCCAATCTTGGGGTCCCCAGGCGCGCTCAGACCGCAGACCCTCTGTCTGGCAGACCCTCTGAGGGCTGGAACCCATTGTCCAGATGCCTAACTGCTCCGGGCACGGCCCTGACCCCGGTAATTAAACACACCCCTCGGCCAGAACTTCACCGTGAAGCTTTGGGTTTACAGTTTCTCTCTCTCAGGGGCATGCAGTGGTGACATAGCCAACAAGCACACACATTGCCAGCCTAACATTGGCATGCTGTCTGCATTGAATCATGCAAATCACAGGCGCATCCAAACCAATAAAACACCCTAAACGCCACGTCCCTTCCTAGCTCAGCCTGCTCCTGTGGGCCTTGGGGGATCACCTGTGTTCTGGCAGGCCGGGGCCGCTACCCCACCCCTGCCGCAGCCTCCAGCCCCTCATCTTAATCTGGTGCAAAATGTCTCTCCTAGTCCCTCCCCATTCCCCCGGGGTGAGTCCCTTTAGAGGCTCCTGCTTCTTTCGTTCTCTTCCCGGTAACGTCCATTCCTCTCAACCCCCCTCCCTTCAGACAAGAGAAGCCAGCTAGACCAAACCCATTGTCCCGAGGAGCCAGCTAGACCAAACCCATTGTCCCGAGGTGTTCGCCTTTGCTAGGCAAACACCTCGGGACAATGGGTTTGGTCTAGTCTAGCTGGTTGATCACTCGCCGTTGTCTCTGGCCTGGCAGAGACATAGAATCACAGAATCATAGAATATCAGGGTTGGAAGGGACCTCAGGAGGTCATCTAGTCCAACCCCTGCTCAAAGCAGGACCAATCCCCAACTAAATCATCCCAGCCAGGGCTTTGTCAAGCCTGACCTTAAAAACCTCCAAGGAAGGAGATTCCACCACCTCCCTAGGTAACCCATTCCAGTGTTTCACCACCTCCTAGTGAAAACGTTTTTCCTAATATCCAACCTAAACCTCCCCCACTGCAACTTGAGACCATTACTCCTTGTTCTGTCATCTGGTACCACTGAGAACAGCCGAGCTCCATCCTCTTTGGAACCCCCCTTCAGGTAGTTGAAAGCAGCTATCAAATCCCCCCTCATCCTTCTCTTCTGCAGACTAAACAATCCCAGTTCCCTCAGCCTCTCCTCATAAGTCATGTGCTCCAGCCCCCGGATCATTTTTGTTGCCCTCCGCTGGACTCTTTCCAATTTTTCCACATTCTTCTTGTAGTGACACCACCCCGCTGACTCCTGGGGATCCGCCCATATACAGGCCTTCGGCCACGCATGAAAGCAGACAGGACCCCCAAATCGTCACCACTGGCTCAGGAGCTGGCAAGCTGGAAACTTGTAGCTGGCTGCCACCCGCTGATTGCCAGATTGGCTGCCCAAGGGTTCCTCAGACTGCGGGACCTGGAGCAAGTGAAGCGAGGAGAGGCGGGAACTGTCTCAGGCAGGTTCCAGGAGCCCCACTCCTCGAGTCACTGGCCAGGACAAAGCAGGGAGGAATACGCCGTCGGGGCCAGACCACCCCTGGGGCGATGGCAATTCCACCCTCACTTCGCTGCTTCCACAGCTCTGCCCGTGGAGCAGGTTTCCTCCTGATTATAATGACCCAAATACACAATAAGCTCTCAACAAACTGCACTACACAGACACTCACTCTTGAATAGCCAGAGAGAGGTCAAAGGTGAGACTAGGAGCCAGATGTCCGAGTTTCTGGCATGACTGTTCGGGGGGGGGGGGGGATTAAGGCTGTAGCCCTGTGGGACGCTGCATCAGGAAAAAGCAGCCGGGCCGGCTGTGTGTGGGGGGGTCACTGAAATAATCCGCCCTTTTCTGAGGTATTCCTAAGGCGCCCATCAGTGCAAGGCCTAAGGGCTGGCTCCGGGAGCTTAGATTTCTGCAGTGGTGCTCATGGTCCATCAGAGCGAATCCTAGTGAACCAGGCTGCACCAGCACCTGTGAGCTCCCAGTGCCCCGTGGAAACCCTGTCAGAGCGACAGCAGCCTGGAGCTCAGCCCTGTCTCCTTCCCGCGTAGGTGCCGTTCGAGTGCAGCCTGCCACCGGAGCTCCGTTTGCAGCTTTACCGGACCCAGGACTTCAAGTGGCCTTCAACCACCGTGCTGGAAGTCAACAAAGCTGCTTATGTCCAGGTACTGGGCATCTCTCCCGCCTTTGCTGGGCCCGGCTGGCGCCAGGCTCGGCTGGGCTGAGTTCATGAAGCCAGGCGAGCAGCTAGAAGGCTCCAGGCCACTTGGAGAGTGGCTTTGCCTAGCCTGGCCCTGTACCTTGGTGTGTTTGTTCCCTGCTGTGTCTGTAGAGTGAGGGATGCCTTGGGAATGGGGAGTTAGTTCAGGAGCCTCTTTACCCCTGGAAAGCTGGGATGAAATCCCAGAGGGGCTCTGCAGCTACAATTCATTTGTGGCCCTCCTCGAATGATCCCCCCGGCTTGGCAGGCTTTGGCTGAGTGAGGCCCAGGCCAGCACGCACTGTCTGGGCTTCAAAGCAAGCATTAGAGGCATTGGCCTAGCGGTGGAGATGCCCACTCTGACATGTGTTGGAGGCAGCGTGAACCAGGCTTGAGGGGTGTTGGCAGAATTGTGGGAGCCGAGACCTGGAATAACAGGGGGCTGCAGCTCGGCCCTGAGGGGTTCTGGTGGATGTGGGGGGCTGTGACAGGTGTAGCCCCCCCCGGTCACTCAGCTAAATGCCTCACGGAGACGATTACAGGTGTGATGGAACCAATGAAGCGGGTCTGGTGGGGACGGTTGCCCTGTGGGGGCAATGGTTGGTCTGCTGAGGTAATTAGCTCAATCAGGAGCAGCGATATAATTGGCAGGAGCAGGAAGTGTGCGGGGCAGGGCTGGAAGAGTGAGGTGGGCAGGGCAGAGAAAGTGCAGGGTGGGGGGCGGCTCGTCCTGCCACACGCCCACACTATGTTCCGCAGGGCTTGGCATCGAAAGATCAAAGGTGCCGATGGGCAAAAGCAACGGCCTGTGTGTAAGAGACCGTGCAAATGGGCCAGGCCCCGGGTAGCTGAGCCAGCGCCCTGGGACAGGGCTAGGACAGGAATAGCCCCGGGGAGGGGACGGGGATCAGGCTGCAGCTCGGGATGAAGGGTAGTTGGTAGAGCTGGCATGGGAAGGAGTTTGCATGGAGCCAGCGGCACTCCCCTGCCTTATGCTACTCACACAAGTAGTGTGTACGGGAAGGGGAGAGCAGCTCCTTGGAAGTGAATTCGGGGGGAGAGCTAATTGCCAAGGACGGCATGTGAACATGGACTTGTTCCTGGGCCCATCTGACCTGTCCCAAACTCCCTCTCTGTGCCCCACCCAGCCTCACTCCCTGTGTACAGGGTACAGTCTGACCGAGGCTGCTCCTACAACCAGCCTCTGGCTTCCTACAGCCACAAGAGCATTTGGGACAACCCGCTCCAGTCACCCGCCCTGCAGTGCGAGGTGGGAGTGCCATGCAGGCAGAGCTGGGCCAGCCCAGCTCAAAGTAGCCCTGTAGACGTGGCAGCACAAGCGTTGGCGCAGGCGAGCAGCATGCGTACGTACCCTGGAGCGCTTGCACACCCATGCTGAAGCCCGCCCTGCTGCATCTACACTGCTGTTTTCAGTTGTGTCGCAGGGGTCTGGCTGCACAAACCGCAACGCACCTGGGCTTACGGTGGCGACATTCCCCCAGGGAGAGAGTGTCACTGTGTTAGATGGAGACAGACTGTGCCACAGAATGACCCCAGTCATACTATGCCTGTAGGTATACACAAGGTACAGTACCTTGCCCCAGTTAGGGGGGTACAGAGTTGTAAAGGGTTTAGCACATTCCCGCCTTGAGTGCAGGGGAAGCGATGACCTCCTTCCTTAGAGGTTTTTAAGGTCAGGCTTGACAAAGCCCTGGCTGGGATGATTTAGTTGGGAATTGGTCCTGCTTTGAGCAGGGGGTTGGACTAGATGACCTCCAGAGGTCCCTTCCAACCCTGAGATTCTATGATTCTATGATTCTCTGACCTATCGAGGTCGCTTCCAGTTCTGCACTACACTTCTATGATAATCAGGTCTTGGCTGACTCAGGCTTAGATCTTAGTAGAATGTTTTGTTAGAGTAAAGATGATAACATATCACTTAGCAACCTGGATCGTGTCAGAAGGCTCTGCCAGCCGGAAACAGAGCCATTCGGCTTGGTGTCTCTCTGATTTCCACATCCCGTCTGTAAGCATTTGATCCTTGGTGACGGGTGCTGATAGCTCATCGGGGCCTTCTGGCTGGGGAAGGTAAATAACTCGCTTTCCTCTCCACTGTTCTCTTTGCGCCAGGATACACAGTGCGTGTCAGACAATTGGCAGGGAACGGGTTCTTTGATTCCAGATGGTTCGGGCTGGCCCCTCCCTCTTCCCCTCCATCCACAAATCAGGTTTAGGGGTCAGTGTCTATCAGGGCTAATCACTTTTCCCAAACAAGGTGGCTCCAGCCTCTTCATGTGGTCATAACTTCCTGCTCAAACTCTTCTGGCTCAGGAATTAGGACTGTAGATTTCCTGACCGTTTATCAGTCAGATGAAGGGCTGTCCGCAAACCCACTCTGTGCAAACTCTGCCGGCCGTGTGGCTGTCATCAGCCTGTCCCAAAGCCCAGAGAACCACGGCAGTCGTTGGATCCGGCCCGTACAGCCCGGCGCTGTCTGCGCAGAGGGATCAGAGCCAGGCCAGCTACGGCTGCACATTAAACACTGCAGTTGCAATGTGGGTTCTGGTACATTGGCCCAGACCAGAGTGGACAGGGAATTACTATGGTCTGAAGCCATAGAAACCCAAGTGAAAGGCAGTGGACTAACTCGGCAGGCAAAAAACATGTTGTGCAGTCAACAAAGCCTTAATCCCCAGGGGTGATGCTTGTATCACGAAAGCAAAGTCTCTCACCACTGTGGGGCTCAGCTGTCCTGTGGCCACCGCGTGTGGTGGTCCCCTGACTCAGCAGCATCTTCCCCTCTCTCACTGTCCTGCAGCCAGATCACAGCCTTCCCCTTGAGCACCTGGGCTGAGCTAGAGGCACCCCTGGTGCCATGGGGAGCAGGTACCCTCTGTAGATTCCTTGGGAGGTGGGTACCAAAGGGCTGGTGTCCATGGCATGGTGGTGGCCAAGGTCTCCAGCATCCGGCCCACCTCCCGCTCTCTCTGCTTTTCCTGGTACACGCACTGACTGCACCCAGCATTGTTTGGCAGATCCCCTAACGCCCACGCCTTTGACAGAGCTAGTGGGCAATGAAGGTTTATTCTGCTTCTGCCATCCTTCCAATCCCTTCCTTCTGGGCGATGGTCCCTTCCACCTGGCTGCGCAGGCCTGTTACTCCAGGGCGGGCTTTGCCGCGCCATCGCCCAGCGGGAAGTGACTCTGCAGGGGAGAATCGGGAGCGATAACCCCAAATTCACAAGGCCAAATGAAAAGCAAAGAGAAATTAGAGAGAGGATTATCCTGTAAAGAGTGGGTGAGAAGCAACCCGCCTCGGGGTATAGTATGGCTCAGGTACCGCTGGATGGGCTAGACAGTTGTGTTACAGTGGGTCTGGTGGGTGGGGCGGGGCGGGGCGGGGCAGAGGATTGCTGTCTGTGCTGGTGACAGAAACCCTGCTAGCACTCTGCCACGCCAGTGGTGTGTAAACATGGTTGGAGTAGCCCCGTTCTGATCCCAGTGTGGACAGAGCTTCATTGCGTCCAGGACCCATGCCTCAGAGAAGCACCCACCCAGGCCTGCGGGTGGTTGTACTCACCCATGAGGAAGCCACATCATCGACTGGAGACTGGGGATCGGGGCTGGCTTGCCCCCTCCAGTCCTCAGCTGGTACGTGGGGGGATCCTTTGGCTTCCTTCCCTGCCAGCCCAGATCCGGAGCTGAGGTACAACCCCCGAGACCTGCTAACCGAACTCCTGTCCTCCTGCTGCCCCTCTGCAGGTCTCATTTCGGGCCGGGAGTGCCCAGAGGTTCCTGGACGTGAAGGAGTGTTCTCTGCAGACTGCTACCGAGGAACCTCAGCAGCTCCTGATCCCGCCTGTCGCGCCACTTGGCCAAGCAGTGACCGTCCTCAAGCCGACAGAAGCCACGCTGGGCCGGGAGCTCCATCGGTTCAGCTTCGTCTACAGCCTGGCTGGGGGAGGGCCCTTTCCACCTTGCGCCACCCTGTCGTGCAGAGTGGCCTGGCATGTCAACGTGAGTGTGGGGGCCGTCTCCTTCACGGGCTCCCCCAGGAGGCCTGGCCCAGGACCCTTTGCCCATCTGTCGAGCGAGGGGGCTGTTCCCACTGCCCCAGCCGAGGGTCCAGGGATTCCGTTCCCGTGTCCCGCTGGCTGGCTGGCTGCTGGCGTGCAGCTCTCTCCCATTCCCGACACCAGACGACACACATAAGGCTGGGTGGAGGTTAACGGGGCCTAGCTCTCGCTGCACCGCCCTGCCAAGCCGAGGGGTTTGCACTGGATCGCAGGGTGCAAACTAGCCCCAGTGTCCCTGCCTCCGGGCCACTGCCGTAGCCTTCGCACGGGGCACGAGCCGGGGGTGACGTCGCCTCTTTGTTCCCAAGAGCAGCGGAGCCACAGCCAGGGGCGCGTAGTGCCCCTACTGGCCAAGCGCCCCAATGTACGTTAGAAACAGGAACGAACCAGGCTTCGCACCAGTCCTGGGGCTCGGTATCCCCATTTACAGAGGGAGAAATTGAGCCACAAGGAGGGGAATGAACCCCTCCCCCCGGTCACCGGGTCACTGGTCCTGTGACAGAGCCAGGGATAGAATCCAGGTCTCCTGCCTCCCTGGCCTGCACCTTAGCCACAAGGCCAGGGGTCTCTTCCCAGGGTGACGCCATGTGCTCACCCCTCCTGCTATAGCCTTGGGACCGGCTGCTGGGGGGTACTCGGGGCTCTCTCTCTGGGCGGGGCAGAGATGTGCGCAGCTTATCTTAACCCTCTTGGTTTTCTTCTCAAAATCACAGGGCAGCACCAGCGTGGCAACATTAGAGGTGACGCTGCAGGACACCAGACCTCCACCTTCCAGTGAGTTCACGATCTCCTTGTCATGTTACGTTGGGCCAGAGCTGAGAGCTGGAGCTGAGCCACCCAGTGAGGGTGGATCGGCACAGAGCCCAGCCTGCACGTCCGTTCGATTGTCCCTGGTGCAAGGTGCAGGCACACGTGGGAGTGGGTGGGAGCAGAGAGTGTCCCATGGTCCTTGCCGAGTTTCAGTTCGATGAAGGATCTTCTGGCAGGATTAACGCCTTCCCTCGGCTGGAGAATGGGAACTGGGTTAATGGGGACTGGAGTGAATAGACAGGAGAGAAATACCGGTTCAAAGAGAAATGTGGTTGCACCCATAGAAATGGGGAAAGGAGTGATTGCAGATGGGACGCCTGGTAGTTGGGAAGCAATGCCCAGGAGGGGACAGCAGGACCCAGGGCGCGGTATGTTCCTCACCGAAAGGGGAGGCGCTTGAATGACGGTGAGACGTGGCAGTGCTGCCTTGCTAGCATGTGAGATACGGACGAGGCCTCCGTGTGTGGAACTCCACGGGCCAGAGGCTGGTGGGATCCGTCCTGAGAACTGGCCATCGCAGGGTGCGTGGCTTGTCCAGGCTGCAGCAAGTGAGATGCCTTCATCCTGGTTGGGGCTAGGAGGCGAGGGGTCAGTCTGGCACTGAGCCCAAGACTTAACACAGGCTTTTCCACGGAGCCGTCCCGCTGGCGCTCTTATCAAATTCCTGGCAGCTTCCTTCTGCTTTTCGTCTCGTCATTTCTCCTTGGTCTGCATTCCCTGCTGTGGCTGTTGTGACAGAGCCGTGCGATGTGTCAGCCGGGCTCCCTAGAGAGGGGTTAGGGGTTGCGGCCGGGCCAGGCACTGACCTACAGGAAGTTGTGTACAGTGACTGTGCACCAGTTGTCTGTGCAGGATAACAGGCTGCGGGGGGCGGGGAAGGGAAGCGAAGTTCTGATGTGAGCCAGAGCCCATGTAAACTTGTCTTGGTGTGATAGGAAACAGCCCAACTTGGAGAGGACTCAGTCAAAAGAGCCTGGTGGCAATTGGATGCAGAATCCTTTACTTCCTGTCCCAAACTCTTGTGTAGCTTTCCTATGTTGCTGTTAAACAGCAGCCGTGTCTCACCCCAGAGGTAGCTGCATTTCACTGATGCGTGTAGTGATTCCTGTAGCTAGCATTTGTAAAGTGACTTCGGGTCATTCTGAACGAAGGATGCTGCATGGATGTAGAAGACTTATTAGTCCAGTTTGGTGTTTGCATTTAGTATCAACCACTTCATTTTTATCCTCCCCGCAAAATCCTGGAAATCAGAATCTCTGTGTGAGAAAAGCTCTTTGGAGGAGTTGATCTCTGATAGACAAATATAGTGTGGCTAAGCCTTGCCATTTTAATACGGTCGGGTGACGGTTAGAGTTTGTCTTCAAGCTCCAGCTCCTGGAGTCATAGGATGGAGGTGACAGGCTCGGCTTTCATTACAAACCAGGACGTTTCTGGCTCGGGTGGCTGCAGAGAAAAGCTAGACAGCGTGACCCCTAACATCTCAAAACCCAGCAGGCAAAGCCAAGACCCTGGAATGTGTTTGGGGGGGCCTGGCGCATGATTTCTGAAGCTTTGGCGTTGGCGATGTTGCACAGAGCTTTGTGTGAGGGCAGAGTGCTGGTGAGCTCGCTGGGGCAGGAGCTGTGCCTGCGTGTGAACAGCCCCTGGCATGGGGCAGGTGCTTCCGAAAGACACAGACTTGGGGATGATAATGGACAGGTGACTTCAGCCCCTGAGAAGCAGTTTCCTTGCGTGCCAGTCTCCCCTGGCTGAACCTTCCAAGCAGCCGCGAGGGAGGCGTCCTGCTGATGTCTCCAATAGCAGTTATTTTTGCAGTCGCTCCATGCGAGGGAGCGTGGCACATCTTCCTGCCCAGCTGAATCCTTTCCAGGCAGGAATGAATCTTCAGCGCCATCCAAGAATGGATGATTTCCTGCTTTCCTCCCACCTTGGTCCCCTCTTCCTGCCTCTGTTTGCTCAGCTCCCCCAGGACGGCAGCACAACAAAGCAAGGAAAGGCTTTTGACACGAGCGAGCCCTGACTGGAATTCGCTCCGCACATCACACACTCAAACACACACGTCTCACATCCCCGGGTGGTTTAATGAGCCGCGGCCCGGAGACAGCCACAGGGAGGAGCTGCTGGGCTCAGCAGAAGACGGCTGCTCCGTCGGGGGGGGGGTGTGTGTGTGTGTGTGTGTGTGTGTGTGTGTGTGTGTGTGTGTGTGTGTGTGTGTGTGTGTGTGTGTGTGTGTGTGTGTGTGTGAGAGAGAGAGAGAGAGAGAGAGAGAGAGAGAGAGAGAGAGATATCAATGACTGAGAGGAGGCCAGGAACCATTAGCAAACCAGCCCAGTTTCTACCTCTGCCATTCAGGCTGCCTCCAGCCACCTGAGCAAGGTGGGGCTTCCAAGGCACTGCGAGATCGTAGCAAGCACCATATAAATAAATCAGAGCAAGGGCTTGATCGTTCCTTGGCTAGGTGCTGCAGGCAGCGGTGGTGTGATTCTTCTCTGAGTCCGTATTGAGCCAGTGCCCCCGGGTGGCGACCGTGGGGGGTTGTGTTGCTGGCATTGCTCTCTTTGGAGCTGTGGCCCTGAATACCTGTGCCCATGAAAGATCCCAAGGGGTGCGCGCCTCCCACCCCACCTCCCCACTCGTGTTTAGTGTAACTACATTCAGCCTCATCTGGAATCCTCCGTGTGGTTTCAACTGCCAGGCATTCCTCGTTAACCCGCCTGCAGAAAATCCACCATCAGTGTCGTGTTCCTGTGCACTGCCACGCCCACGCCTAGAGGTGGCTGCATTTCAATGCTGCACCAAGGTAGTGCTCTGGGCATTTTCTGTCGCCCGTCAGCACAGAGCTGCTCCACCGGACGCGCTGCAGTGGCACAGCTGGAGCAGGACGGCTGCACTGCTGAGGGCTGTTCGTACAGACATGGCCTAAGGCGAGGACAGGTGTGATCGCAGCTGGGACGCCTTGGCCAAAGCGGGCGGCAGCTTGCAGGACCGCGTGGCCCAAAGCGCATGGTCAGCTTGCAGCAAAACCTGCTTCTGCCCATTTCTAAACCTCCCGTCCCCCCGTGCGGCAGAGGGGCAGAGTCAGACTGATGCAGAGGGGTTGGGGGCAAGGCCACTTAGAAGCCATTTGCTTTGCTCTCTCTCTGTCTCCCTTTAAGTGGTTAATTTCAAGTCACTGGCAAGCTTTGGTCCTGCCCTCACTCCTCCTTGCCTGGTGGTACTGGCACAGCCTGTGAACTGCCGATCCTGCTCTGCTAGGGGAGCGGAGCCCTTCAAACCTAGCAGTCACCTCCTTCCACAGGCCTTTCAGTCAGAGCCGCCCCGCAGGGCTAAACCCCTGCCCTGCTTATCGCCCCGTAGTTCATTTCCCACCGCGGGTTCACCTGGGCTAGTTCCTGAGCTGGCCAGGTGCCTGCGTGGAAAAGGGAGGCTCTGGGGCAGGATTCAGTAGAGAAGTCCTGACTATGGGCAGAGAGAAGGCTCCATAGTGTGTTAACCTGGCAGGAGCCAGGAGGTGGGGGGGGGGCTATCGGGGAGCAGAGGGGAGCCCCTGTCTGGAGAAATGTGCTGACTGCTCTCAATGCTCCTCTCTCCTGTGCGGCTCCAGGCCTAGGGATAGAAGCAGTTGTGGGGATCACCTTCGCAGCGTTCTTAATCGGCACGCTCCTCACCGCGGCGCTCTGGTGCATTTACTCCCATACCCGTGAGTATCTGCTGCTTCGCCTCGTCTCTGCCCCAGTCACCCTAGTCTCCCGCCTTCTGCCCTCCCTCCCCCTCCCCCCCCACGGTTCCCAGGGCCATGGCTTTGGGGTGAGCTTGGTCTACTCAGCAGGAGCCGGGGTCTCTCCTTGGAGTGCTGCGGCGGGGGATCCTCGGCTGGCAGGTGCTGGTCAGCTCCAGGCTCATACCTGCTCCAGGATGTGACGCAGCCTTCGGGCTATAGCTCTTGTGCCCAGCGAGAGACACTTCAGGCCAGATCCCCAGCCGGTGCATCTGCCCTGTAGCCCCATCCCACCGCGAGCCAGGGAAGATGCTGTCAGGTTGGTACGGTCCACCCGGCCCTTTTCCCGAGGCCTCCAGCGGGGAGCGAGGCTGATTGTTGCTGTGGTGAGGCCCCGGCTCTGTCCGAGGATCTCACGGCTGGAGCCTTGCTCCTGTTCCCAAGGGCCAGAGCAGTTGTTCCCGACTTGCCTTGCCTGGAAGCTTATCTGCCGAATGCGCCAGTATCAATAGAACAACCACAACACAATCCTGCAGCCTGTCGCCTTCTCTCCCGCCTGAATAGGCCGGCCCGTCCCAGTGGGGACCAGCTGATTGGTTTATCTCTGGCCACTCAGGCCTTTTCCTTCCAGTGCCAGTGTAAACACAGGGACAATTGGCTTATCTCAGCACCGAAAGGGCCCTGATTGGGCAGGGGCAGGATGCTCTCGGTTCCCTCCTCAGCACTTGATTGGCTGGGAGCAGCCCCTCTGGCCTGGCGGGGGAAATAACCCCTGGCGCCTGCCTAATGTTTTCCATTTTTTCTGACATGTAACATACCCCAGGCCCCATGGCCAAGCTGCAGCCTGTCGCCACCAACGCCCCAGCCTCCGAGAGCAGCAGCCCCAATCACAGCATCGGCAGCACCCAGAGCACCCCCTGCTCCACCAGCAGCATGGCCTAGGCAGCAGGCCACCCGGAAACCCCCACCCCTCCTGGGAGCTCCCGCCCATGGACCTCAGCGGAGCCGCAGGCAGCGGTGGGGGAAAAGACAGCGGGGCCCGTCCCTCGTAGGCTGCGCCACTGGACAGGCACAGCCACGCCAGCACTTTTCATGCACTCCGGGAGCAACACGCCCACCAGCTCTCCACGGACCCAGCCAACCCAAGGAAGGTACCAGCAGCACGCCGAGAGCAGGCCAGTGGCTGGGAGACCAGGCCAGGGCACAGGCTGGGAGTGTGAGCGTGAGGCCCAGCAGACAGCACGTAGGGAGAGCGGGTGTCCCAGGGAGCCTTTCACTTCTAGGCCAGTCGTTCTCTGTCCCAAATCCCTGTAACTCTCCCCTGCAGCTGTTCAGTGGCCACCTGAGAGGGGCTGGGGGCATCTGTCCATTTCCTAATGCAAGATGGCCCCCCTGGATCCCCCCGTCCTGCCCTCTTTGCAGGCTGCCCCAGGAGAGGGGCCATGTCTGACTAGGACGTAAGGCCTGAACTCCCCTCACCGGGGTCCCCCTAGTCAAGGAGTGGGCTCGGCTTGTGCTGCTGCTGCCCAAGTCTGAGACTAGAGGTGAAAGGCCCCTGCTCACTGCCAGTCCCTCCAGCCATCCTGGCCCCAGCTGAAGAATCACCGTCTGCGAGATCCGTGGGATACAGTCCATGAATGACGTGTCCACTCCAGCGCGGTCGCTCACAGCAGAGCGTAAGTCAGCCAGAGCCCAGCCCTTTCCCCGGGGCTCAGACGCAGCCAGTGAGTTCCAGAGCCAGTTATGTACACCCAATCCAACACGCACACACTCCCCCCGCTACCAAACACTGTCAAGGCGCTGCCGGTCTCCCAGGCCCGCGTAGTCGCAGGGGAGGCAGCTGAAATCAGCCAGTCCCCTAGTGGCCCCTGGGTGCTCAGCCAGCAGCTGTGTGAACACACTCCAGCCAGGCAAGGCTAGTGGGAGGGGCCAGATGGGGTTTTCCAGCTGGACTCCGGTTCCTTGTCAGGGACCCACTCCTACAGATCTGGGCAGGCAGTGGGGAATGGTGCCCCCCCGCTGGAGCAAAGCCATGCCATTGGGCTGCTGGAAAGGCATGGGCACCCAGACAGCAACTAGGAAGCTGGGAGTCGGCTCCCCCCTGACTGTGGCAGGCAGGGAGTCCCCCCCCCCTCCCCCGCGGGTCACCTGGCCGGGCTGTGGCACAGAGCTCAGGGCCAGGCAGTCGTGGCCCCATTGGGCTGTGGCCTACCCAGCGTTCCTTTCTGTATAGACCCTTCTAGCCCGGCAGTGCTGAGGGGTCGTGTCAGTTACTAATGTAAGGCGGTCAACTCTGTACCTTTTCTTTTTGTTTCAAACACAATCATGCAGGCTGGGAGGTGGGGGAGCCGAGCTGCCTTCAGCCTGGCCGAGCGGGTATTTATGTGTGTGCCAGACACAGCCCTAGGGCAAGGGGGGTGAGGCAGAGCCGCGGGCGCATGGGGGCCTGTGTGGCGAAGCAGGGGACCTGGCCTGATGGCAGGTGCCAGGGATCTGCATCAGAAGCACTGGGGCTGCAGAGCCCCCCCCCCACACACACACTTTGACACCCACCCCCAGGGCTTGACCCTGACTAAAGTGTCACTGACTCCGCCCTTTACTAACTGTAACCCACCGGGAGACACCCAGTCTGGCGACTCGCCGGCCTATTTCAGACCCCCCCCCCCCCCCCCGCTGAATGCCCAGCCCTTGGGGCACCGAGTGTAATTAAAGTCACATGTGGACACACACACCCCCTCGCCCCGAGCCATAGTGCAGCTGGCCGGTCACGGGCTCTCAGCCCAGGGCCTGGCTCCACCGCCCGCAGCGCAGGTTTGACACCCCCCTCCCCCCCCCCCCCCAGCTAGCCTCGGCCCCAGGCGCAGAACCAGTCTGAATGGCGCCTGCGAGCTGGGCCTTGCCCTGCCTCCCCCACCCCGGGGTTGTGGCCGGGCACCGGCAGGCCACCGCACCGCCTGGCCTTGGGCTGTAAATATTTGTACTGACCCCGTGTAACCATGATAATGTATAAATAAAATTCGTCTTGGGTTGACTGGAGCCTGCTGCGATTATTCCGGGCCCTGCCCAGCCCTCTCAGCGCTGGGAACGGGCCCCCCAGAACGGCACCAAACAGCACATGCCCCTTTCCAGCTTTTCCGTGTTTATCCCGGCCCAGCCACAAACCACCTGCGATCTGGCCTGGGGGAGCCAGCGGGGGGGGGGGGGGGGGGGGGGAAGAGAGGCTGCAACTGGCCTGGCCCACGTGACCTCTCTCTGGTGGAGGCAGATGCTGTTTGGATTTCCATTGCATTGTGCACATGCAGCTGTGCAAGCAGCCAGCCAGGCCCAAAGAGCACGGCCCTGGCCCAGCCCCACTTCGACAACAGGAAACCCAGCCCAGCAGCCTGCTCCCCACGTGGCAGCAGGGGCAAGCGCCTGCCTTGTTCCCGCGCGGCCTGTCGGGCTCTCCCCAGCACCAAGCGGCCTTGGGCTGACACCCAGCTGTCAGACAGGGCCAAGCCGAGCCCAAGCCCACTCTTACTTTGAGCCCCGGGCTGGGGCCGGGGGCGATGCTGCTCCTGCAGGTAGCGCTGTTGCCGGCCGTCGAGCCTGCAGGAGCAGATGCTCCCGGCTCCCAAAGGCCTTGGGTTAGCCCTGCCCCAGCCCAGCTAAGCCACCTGGGAGCCATCCCCTGAACAGAGCCAGCCCAGCACCCCGATTCCTACCCCGAGCTGCCTGGGGTGGGGTTCAGGTGCAGCAAGACCCCTGCAAAGTGACGCAGGAGAAAGCAGCTCCGTGCGCGGGCACTCCTGCTCTTACCCGGGCACCCGGTGCTGCCGCGCTGCGAGGAAGGGATCAGCCAGGCTGGCCACGGTGAGAGGAAGCTTCGTGGGAGCCTGGACTAATTCCCCCTGACGCTGATGCCTGGCGAGTGTCAGCAGCCCCAGGAGTGGCTGTGCCCCCCGCCCTGGGGGCTGCAGGCGGCTGGCCCAGATTTGACACCACCCACATCTACGGTAACTGGGTCCTGGAGCAGCAGCACCCAGGCCAACCCCGTGTTCACCAGCTCTACCATCACTCCACCCTGCAGGCCCAGTGGAAGGGGGGGCCACATGCAGAATGGGGGGTCGGGATCCAGGGATGAACCCAGCTTGGCTAAGCCCTGCAGGAAACACCTGTGAGCAGATGGCCGTCCCCTAGGCAAAAACCTAAAAAAAGGACCCAGCCAAGATTTATTAATAGCCAAAAGCCACAGTGCTCTCTCAGCAGCAGCTTCAGCCCTGCCCGTGACTCCACCCGGCCAGCCCAGCCCCTGCCCCAGTGCCCCGTGCCGAACGCAGTGACACGGCCAGCAGCCCCTTTCAGCCAGGCTGGGGCGGGGAGCCCTCACTCCGCAGCTGTTCCAGTTCCACCATTTCACCGCATGCCCGCCCAGGCCTGGCCCCTTCCCTAGGCCAGCATCTCTCTCATGCCCTTCCCAGCACACACCAGCCTGCGACGGGCATCAGAGCAGCCGGCAGCCTCGCAGCTGAAGCCCCCCCAGCCCTGCTGGAAACCTCCCTCCTGAGAAAGCGGAGCAGTGAGCGAGGTTTAAAAATCAAGAGCTGGGTGCAATCCAGTTTCTGGCTCAGCCAGGCTGGTGGCACGCTCAGCGCCAGGCTCCGGAGCAGATCAGCAGGGCAGAGCTGGAGTAACCAGCAGGTGGAACCCATCCAGGGCTCAGACACAAAGAATTTCATCATCCAAACATTAACTAATGCCCGTTCTGAGCTTGGCAGAGCCGTGGGGCGCGCACCAGCCCCTGCTGTGTTGTCTTGGGCAGCCCAGGTGAGGCCCATGCCTGGAAGGCGAAGAGCCCTTTGAAATGAGCAGCCGAGGAGAACGCTGCTCTTTCAGGAGCAGGCCCTTAGCCTGCCTCGGTTTCCCCACTGGCGGAGTGAGGGTAATCTTCCAGCCCCCACCATGACCATGGGGATTAGGCTAGATAAGGGGCTTTACAAAGAACTCCAGCGCTGCCTGGCAGCACAGCTCCGGCCTCACCCCCGCCAGGCCCCACACGCCCAGGAAGGAGACGACACTACAGTGAGCACGCTGTTTATTTACATCAACAGGTCAATGGAGCGGACGCTCATGGAACAGCAGCACCATTGCTTCACTTTCAAAACTCTAACCTCCCAGAAAGCAGTCTGGAAAGGTCATCAATATCGTTTCGTAAATTACAGAAGATTTCATAAAAACCCTATTGCTAGTTAAATTATTGGAGACTCAGTAACATTTAGTCTTTAAACATCATCTGAGGCTGGACACGGGGAGCGACTTCCAACCTCCCTTCCTGCTTGGACCCAGACTCTCCAGGCTGCAACCAGAGGTGGGCCAGGCTCCACTATGAAGCCAGCGACCTGGCTCCAACGATCCTGTATCACAGCAGGGCCCGGAGGCTCTGTGGCAGTGCAGAGGGGCCCAGCAGGCTTCTCCCCGTCTCCACTGCCAGGGCCGGCGTCGTAGCCCAGCCCCCGG
Organism: Chrysemys picta bellii; assembly: GCF_011386835.1. NCBI lineage: Eukaryota > Metazoa > Chordata > Testudines > Emydidae > Chrysemys > Chrysemys picta. The sequence continues at coordinate 13,049,937 of NC_088808.1, forward strand.
GAGAAGGGCCCAGTGCAGCAGGCCGTGGGTCAGTCGTCTGCCGCTAGACCAGCTGCACAGGAAGTCCGTGGATCAGGCAGCAGCAGCATTATTCCGTCGCCCAGACCCCCACGCCGAGTGGCTGGGCCAAAGGCAGTCCGTTGGGTTTGCTGAGAGGGGGACGTGCTGGGCCCAAGCTTTCAGCAGTCTGAGATTTACCCAAATCAACCCCTGAACCCCCCTCACTGGGGAGGGGTTAGGGCATCAGCCACACACGCCCCTAGACACGGCCAGGTCATACACAGAAACAGGCACTGGGGCAGTAAAGGGGGAGGGGGAGGACAGACCCCACACTGCCTGCCCAAGCACCCCAGCACTGCATGCGTTCGAGGATGGGGTTCAAAACCCAACCCCACAGCCTGGCCTATGTCCGGAGTGGGACCAGCCAATGCCCGGGCACTCGGGCAACAGAAATCAGGATACAGGGATACAGCAGACAGGTGGCTGTTAATCACTGGGTCAGGACATGGCTGGGCTGGCACAACTGGGTACTCTAGTGTGAGCAGAGCCTGGCACATCCTGACCGTGCCATGCGTCTGGGCACTCCAGGGAGCACAGACAGACCATGTAGTGCACCCAGTGCAACCAAGACCTTCGCAAGAGCATCTCCCCCGCCCCAAACACCCCCTCACAGCTGCCCTGCTTACAAGTGGCTTTCAAGTACCGATCTCTGGGAACACGCTTGCCCCAGCCTGGCCTGGAGCGCGCCCCCAGAGGACCGCAAGAGACGCTGGCTGAGCTGTGACGACACCAGGCGGCTCACGGCCATGGGGCTGGGAGCCAGTTTCCACAGCCCTTGCACCAGAGGGACTCTGCTCCTCCAGACAGGTGTTTCCTGAAGTCCCTGCTCAACAAGGGGCCCTCGCAGCTCAGCCTGAGAGCTCAGGCCGACCCCCAGCACCCAGTGTTTGCCCAGATGAAGCTGTCACTCTGAAAGCAACCCGGGCAGCGGGGCAGCTGCCAAGAACTGCCTAAGGTCCAGAAAGCAGCCCAGCTCCTCAGCTGCTAGGGCTTCCCGACCCCCAGCCCCATATGCCCTGCCATAGTTACTGTCCAGCAGAGCGCGAGCCGGGCCTGCTGCCTGGCCCACCTGGGCGCCAACAGAGCGGGTCGGGGGGATTACCCACTTTGCAAATGGCATGCAGAGCCCTCACGTCCCGCTGCCCAGCATTGGAGAGAGGCAGGAGTTTCCGCCCCAGGGCACAGATCTCTGCACCGGAAGGGGGAGGGGCGGCGGACAGGGACAATTCCTGCATAAGGCCCCTCTGCACTCAGGGCCGACCTGCCTACACAACACTGGCACTAGCGCCCATGGGCCCCACTGCCCCGGCATGGGCCTGAGAGAAGCTCACACATTGGGGCACTGAGAGAGACTCAGCGCTACAGTGCCTGGCTCTCACCCCCCGGGCTGCGTGAACCGGCCCAGCAGCACCAATGGGTGGGAGTGAGCACAACCTGCGGCTCCCAGCGCACCCCTGGCCTTCGATCACAGGCAGTTCCACCGGACCCCGCGCCAGACACACCCCAGCACTAACGGCCTCTGACGAACACCCAGCCAGAGCTTCCGGAGCCGATGCCACACGCCGGTGGCAGGACCTGGCTGCATTCAGCCCCAGGGCAGCCAGAAGGGCCTGAAGTAGCGAGACTCAAACCCATCCCTGGATCGGGCACCGCTTGGCTCTGGTGGCTCAACGGAACAGATCCAGGGAGGAGATAAAGGCACCAGGGTGGGGGGGACGGGACTCGTTCGGCGGGGGGCTGAGGCAGCTCCCAGTAAAGGCAACGCACCAGCCAACGGAGGCTGATGCTCAGTTGGGTGTCTGCCCGTGAGGCTCACGCTTCCCTCTGAATGCCTGGCAGGGGAAGGCCTCACCATGGCAGATGAACACTGCCCTCCTCAGCCCCCCCGTGGGACCCAGAGACCAGGAATTCCACCCCGGCCAAGCAAGAGCTCCCCGCCTGTCTCTACTTGGCCAGGCCAGGGACGGTGAGCTCCCAGGAAGGGCAGCGCCACGGAACATCAAGTAAATGTACGGTGCAGCCGGTCCCCTCGGGCTGAGATCAGCTGCTGGGTCCTCACCCCAGGCCCCCCAGGCCTGCAGGGAAGGTGCCCGTCACCCCACCAGCATGAGGGCAGTGACCAAATCCCGGCACTGACGAAAGGATCCTGCTGCGGGGGGGAAGGGGGGTGGCCTGAGGCTGAACGGGAGAGTCCTGGTGCCCGGGTGCAGTTGGCGCTGCCGTGAGGGGCTCAGCACGAGATCCCGGTGCCGGGGCGTGGACGCTGGCTGTACCAATTCCAGTCCTAGGGGTGGATCCAGCTGCCGCGAAGGTCTCAGCAGGAGAACCCCAGCAGCACGTGCAGTGCCCAGCCCCTGAGCTGGAAGCATCCCACTCGGGGGGCAGCAGGCTCAGGGAACACCTGGTAAAAGGTGCCTGGGAATATTCAAGTAAACAGCAAAGAGCGGCACGGAGGCCCCGCCCACAGGCACCTGCTACTGCGAGAGCGATTGGTCGAGCAGCTTCAAGACACCGCCCACCAGGTGCAGGCTTCCCGTGACCAGCACACGGATGGCAGCCGCTTCCTTGAGCAAGACAGCGCCGGTGCCCGCCACGGGGTGCAGGTGGAGCCCCTTGGTGGCGGGTGCCTGGAAGTGCGGGTCCCTGCCCTGGGTGATCCACTGCAGGGCGTGAGAGATGCAGGGGAACACCAGCGAGTTGGAGTTGAGAGGGCGCTCGGAGGAGGGCACGAAGAGCAGGGGGCCGCGCAAGGGGTCTGGCTTCAGCAGGCCACCCACCCCCTCCACCTGCATGGGGGGAGACAGCCAGAGGTCCTGCCCCACCTTCTCCTCCATCAGCCGGTTCCACTTCTTCTGGTTCTCCAGGCAGCGGGTCAGCATGTTCTCCAGGGTGACGTTGAAGTTCTGTTGGTCTGCAAAGGGGAGAACAACGAACTGCATCAGACGCTCCCAACCTGCCCGTTTTAATGGCCTCTCCGTCTCCAGAGAGCCGGGCCCCAGGGGGACACCAGGCCGCTGCACCCCACCAGCCGGCAAATCCAACCCTACAGAGCAGGAGGGTCACAGATGAGAGGGGACTCCTGGCATGGGCCGACAGAGCAGCGCTGTGGAGCCAGTGGAGGGACCCGTGACACCAGCCCTGGCTTTGTGGGGCCGTGAGATTGGCTGGTGGGCTGGCCTGGTACATGGGGGAGCCTGCCCAGCCCCACAGCCTGGGGAAGCAGCACGCGCATCCTCGAGAACCCTGATCAAAGCTATCTGACCAGCACTGCGGACAGCGCCCAAGAATCCGCAAGAGACCCCGACCCCCTGCAGAAAAATCCAGCGAGGAGGTTTCCAGGGACAACTTGCCCCCACCCCAAGCATCGAGCCAACCCGGGCCCCTGGGGCAGGAATATTCCCCACACAGACATCCCCCAACAGCACGGGCAGGGCAGAATCCGAGCCAGACGGGGCATGTCTGCTCTAGGGCAAGTTCCTGAGCAGATTCCCAGTGGAGCTCCCCGTCCCCGGGTACTGACCTGCGTTCCCCACCGCAGACACCTCCGTGAAGTTGGGGCAGAAGACGGCGTAGTCAAACCGGCAGGGCTGGGGCACAAGAGACACAGCATCAGCACAACGTCCACGCCAGCAAGGGGCTGGGTACTGCAGCCTTGGGCGGCCGCACGGGGGGAAAGGGGGAGGAGGACAAGGGGGGATTCAGCTCCTTACAGGAAGGACCTTGGCTACTGGCTCAGCATCCGTCACTATTCCTGCTGGAACCATTACAAACCAACAGGGGCACATTTGGTCTAGAGCTTAAGCAGGGACCAGGTAGCCAGGATGCCTGGGTTCTATTCCTGCAGAGGCTACTGGGGAAAGCAGCCAACCAGTCACTAGAAACCGCCCCTCCCCCTTCTATTTTCACTTCTGCCACTAAACTAATCCAGCCCCCAAGACTCGCTCCCGGGATCGCCCCCAGCCACTGCGCAGGAAGGCTGGAAGACCCTGAGTCCCCGGGGAAGGGCTGTTATAGGAGACAGAGGTGGACTGGACTCTAAGGGGCATGGCTGGGGGACAAGAGCGGGGCACTAGCACCACCTGGTGGCACTCTGTGGGATGTGTCAAAGCAGGCCCTGAACAGCCAGGCGGGTGCAGGGGAGGGGTCAGACACCACTGCAGGCCCCACGGCTCTGAACCCACCTGACACTTCAGAGCCCTCTGCCAGCGCCTGCCCAAGGCCAGCGTTACCCCATGGCACGGAAGGGGAGAATGAGGAACCGAGGGAAACAACTTAGCCAAGGGTCGGGGCAGAGCTGGGAATAGAACCCAGGAGTCCGGGCCCCCAGCCTGAGATGCATGCAGGTATCCGAGGCTGCCAGCATCCATCATCTGTAACCACCCTCCCCCAATTTAAATCCATTTGATCCGCTCTCCCCACATGGTCCAGCAGCCCTCCCCTCCCCCCCAATCTGCCGCCAGCCCATTTTCTGCCCTTACAAACCCGCCTGCCCGGCCGGCCCCAGCCCCCCACTGCCCCAAGGCACAGCCTCTCACCACTAGCAGCTTGAGCAGCGCACCCATGTCCCGGTCCCCCGTGGCGTTGAAGAGAAGCACCCGGAGCTCGGAGCCGCTGCAGACGAGACGGGCCCAGGCTGGTCAGCTGAGGGACTCTCGCTCCCAGCCCCGCTCCGGAGCGGGCTGGGCTAGCTGCTGCCACCGCGCAAGGCCCAGGAAGTCCAGCAACCCCAACCCAAGGCCTGTCCCACCCTTGATAGGACAACAGGGTCCCGTCCCCTTCCGCCCTGGTGTCCTGGGACCATGCAGGTTGCTGGTACAAAGCCTCAGGCCTCCTCCCCTTCCCTGCCTACCACCCCCAAACACGGCCTGCTGGTCTGGGGCCCACCTCTCTCCAGCAGGAAAAGGCAGGTGCTGCTCCCACCCTTGGCATGGCTGATGGGGAAGCTCCTCCCCCAGATGGGCCACAGGAGCCTCATTCTCAACCCAACCGGCACCTCTCTGGGAAATCTCCCTCCAGCTGTGCTGGGTGGGGCTCAGGCAAAGCCTGTGACAGCAGAGCAATGGATCCCCCTCCCTGCCTGGCGCCTCCTTACTCCACAGGCTTCTCCTCGTTGAGGGCTGCCTGGCGGAACCAGCGCACACAGGCCTGCACGCTGCTGGTGGTGTGAGCCCCGTCGATGAACCACGTCACCGCCCCGTGCTGCAGCACCTGGGTGCGGCCCAGCCACTCCGTGTCCTGTAAACCTGGGAGGGGAAAGGGGGCTATGAGAGGGGCCAGGCCCACCCGGCAGGGACTTGCTGCCCCCTTCACCAGCCCCTGCCGTCAGCCGAGTTACCAGCTCCCTGGTGGGCCCGACTCAGCTAAGTTATGGCAGCATGAGGGGAGTGGGGACAAAGGGATCCAAGATCGGAGGGTGCTGGTGTCATAGAGCAGGCTTGGCTTGTTAGGGGTCTGGCATGGGGCCCCGCTGACAGCACAGTGACCCATCCACCCTGGGGCCCGCACATAGGTACGTTAAACCCACCCAGAGCCATTCCTGCAACAAAACCTTCCTGGAGCATTTCACTGGGGAGACCCCAACACCACCACCAGACCCCCCCCCCCTTCCCCTTATTCCGGTACCACCGCCCCTGTGCCACAGAGGCAAGGAGCCGGTCAGTGACTCATTACGCCCGTGGCCTGCCCACCTCACAGTGGTGCTAGTTCCCAACGGGACGGATACGGATTCCAGAGACCTCACCCAGCCCAACCTGCCTGGGCTCCTGCCCTCAGGCCAGCGGCTGGGACCGGGGTGTGGGCCGGCCCAGTGACCCCAGGGGAGGTAGGAGGGTGAAGGGCCGGCCTGGGACGGGTTGGTGCTGGAGGCTGGTGCTGTACAATCACCCTCAGCACTTTCTGGCAGCCCAGGAAGCACCAGGCTCCTAAGTGTTAAAACTGAGGAAACAGGAAGAGCTAAAGGGCAGCGAGTTCAAAATGTCAACGCACGGGGTGGGCCGGGGACAGAGTCCAGGGCCTTGGCCTTGGGACCGACGCACGAGTGGTTACTGCCCATAGCGCTTTGTTATCTCCAACGAGCAGCAGTTCCGGCCTGATCCCAGCTAGCCAAAGCCAAGGGCAGGCACTAGCCAGGGAACCACAACAGAGCACCCAGGAAATGCCCAGGGCAGGCAGGGGGCACCGGAGCAGCAGTGGGGCGGGACACACCCACATCCTTACCCTGCACCATGGAACCGCTGGGCCTGAATGCAGGTGCCAGGGGCACAGGTCTCTTGCCTAGTAGCTCCGCGCCTGGCTGCAAGTCCTTCAGCTCCCCAGTACCTGCAAGGAGATGGAAGCTGGGCTGAGTCACCGTTCTAACAGCCCCACGTGGCCGCCTGTAGCCCTCCTGTCACTCGGCCTTCCCTCCTCACACACAACTGGACTCCAGTCAGCCTGGGGGAGCCGCCCCGGGGTACGTGCCATAGAAACCAGGGTGGATTGATTTAAATCAAGGCGATTGAAATCACCGAGTGGAAAACCTCAATTTAAATCATGGATTTTCATCAAGGTTTCCATTTGCACTTCTGTGCTTTTCTAGCGAAAGGTGCATCCTCATGGATTGATACAAGCATCAAGGAACTTTCACACAACATTTGGTAGCTCTTTGTGCCCCCCAGGAGAGTACATGTGAACTCTGCACATTTACTTAAGCCATTTTATAGCGTCATATTTTCATATTCTTGTTAATTGTACATTTTTAGTAGGTTAGAAAATGGTGTCTGGTGCATTGCTTCTATACTAGAGAATTAGCATTTTACTCATGATTTGTGTCAAGCTGCATTCAGATGGTAACTGGAATCGCGTTACACACAAAGCAGCACGTCACATTTCGTTCTAAACAAAAACCACCTTCAATGCTTTGGATACACAAACTGCAGGGTTTTTCCATGAGCTGAAGAGTAAGTTTCCAGGGTGGGTGGAGTCATAAATATTCATAATTTGAAAACTGAGCCAATCAGAGCTCAGGTAGGGAGGAGCTATAAAATAGGAGTCTGAGACCTCCGAGGTGGAGATCCTGAGGAGCTACACGATGGTGTCTCCTGGAGCCAGAGGCTGGGTCCCAATGCCTGTGATGACTTTGCCAGTCTCTTGCACCCAGCAGCACAGCCCCTGCCCACCCCCCCAGGATCCAGCCCTTAGCACAGTATGTGACCTAGCACATTGATAAAGCTCCAGTTAGATGTTTTCCCCTGGTTCTCTCTCTACACAGAAAAGCAGCCTTGAACTCAAAGTCTTTATAGAGCCTCATCCACACTGATTTTGAATTGAAATGTTTTAAAAGGGCGTAATAGGTTTAGACCTTAACATATTTTGTATTATGTCACAATTCATTTTAAAACAGGTTTATTTTTAAAAAGAAAAACTTATAATTTAAATAAAATAAAAACTATCCCAAGAATCCCACCTGCCTCCCCAGCAGGGCCCCCCCCCCTTAGCTTAGCCCCCAGCACGTTGGTAACTTGCTGGCTTGTATTTGCAGGGTGCAGAGAGCCCGCCCACCCACCCCCCAGTCTCCCCTGAAGCGCCAAGGGGCTCCCAGCCAGAGTTCCACACGCGGCACTTGGGAAAACACCAATCAGGGCATCTCCAGGGAGTTGCGGCTGGGAACACAAAGCCGGAGTGCCGGCTTCACATCCTAGGTGCCAGGCTGTGGGGAGCAGCGCCAGGCTGGACGGTCACATGCTGCGTACCCGGCCCGCCGGGAGACTGAAGTGCAGCCCAATCAGGACTTTCCCAGAATCTCCTCGGAGAGACGCCCCAACCCAGGAACTAGAGCAAGGGCTGGAATGTGCCGTTCAGCGCAGGGAGGGACGGCCTCCTCCCCATACACACAAGCTCTCTCGTGCCGGGGCCATGCTCCTTACCCTGATACCCCTGCTGCTGCAGCCAGGCCCGGGAGAGCTGCAGGGCTAGAGTGGCATTGGATCGCTGGTGCTCGCCCGCCAGCCCCAGCTGAAGTGCCTTATCGTCCTCTTCGAAGGCCTCCAAGTCAGGGCACAGGTAAAGCGGGCACTGCACGGAGAGAGGGGGCAGAGGGTGAGCCCTGCCCAGCTCACCCATCTCCCCGGGGCAGCTCCGCCAGCTGGCCGAGAGCCCCCCGGTGGGTTCTGCCGACCTACAGACCAGGCAGCAGCAACTGAGGCAACCCCGCCCCAGGGCCCCGTGGCTCATATTCATGGGCCGTCATGTTTCCATCTGGCCCTGCCTCTCCAGGGATGGACCCCGAGGGGCGCCGGCACCAGCAGTGCCCAAACTCAGGTGCTGCCCAGGAGAAACGGGGGAGCCCCTGGGATCACAGGTCTGGGACCACCCTGCAAAGGATGCAGAGTGAGGAGGGGCCACAGGAGCCCAACCCTCCCTGGGGCGGGAGGGAGGGGATTGGGACCCAAGGCCCCTGGCCAGCACGATCCAAGGGGGCAGGAGCCATCTGACATCCCACCCCCTGCTCCTGGCGTGGGTGCAGCAGGGAGAGTCGCCTCCCCGACCTAGTGACAGCAGCAGGATGCGCTCAGAGGGGGCATGTATCCAACAAGAACTCACCGGGCTCTCCCTGGCTCGCTCCCGCAGCACCTCCAGGGGCCGCTCAGGCTGTGGCACTGTGAACGCCGGCACACCAGGCTGAAAGCAACGCAGATGTAGTCACGGGCCCCGGATCCACGGCCTCCCAGGCTGCCCCCCCATCCCCACGCAGACACCTGGACTCCAGTGACAGGCTGCTGGTCAGGGGCAGACCCGGACGCCCAGGGGCGAGCTGGGACCCCTCACTCAGGTTCAGAGCTTGCCCCTCAGATGGGCCCCCACCCCCATGCTGCCCTGTGGCCTCCTGCACCAGGGGAGTTTCACTTCCCAGATCACAGCAAACAGACTTGGTCCTGCTGAACCAGGAATCTGGACCAGCCCACTCAAGGCTGTCAGAGACCCCCCGTCCCCACAGAGCCCCGCGGTCTCTACCTTGAAGATGCCCCCTTTCTGCCAGGCGATTTTCTCAATGGTGTCCCCCAGGATGCTGGTGTGGTCGATCCCCAGAGAGGAGACCCCGCACACGATCGGCTTCCTGGAGACAGAGAGAAGGTGAGAGCCCAGCGCCAGGACTCCCAGAGGGCGGCTCCTCTCCCCAGCTCTGTGGCCAGCCAGCACCCAGGAGGTCCCTGAACTCAGGGCACCGGCTGGCTCATGGGATCGGCACAGAACCTTTCACCTCCCGGCCCACGGCTGACACTGAGCCCAGCATGGCTGGAAGCCCCTAGCACCTCAGGGACGGTCAACGGCTTCCCTGGCCAGGCGTCCCCATCACAGCCACCAGGACTAGGCCCCTTTGTCAGCAGAGGAGTCAAGAACTGACCGAACTCCCCTACCAGGCCCAGCTGGGTTGAGGCCCGTTGGCTCACCTGCCCCTGCCCAGGCAGTCCCTGCTCTGGGGACAGCTAGTGGCCTCCACACGCTAGTTTCCCACAGAGGCAATAAGGAGGCGGGCGCCTGGTCCCCATGCCAGGCCCAGCCTGCTCCTACCTGATGATGTTGGTGCAGTCGTAGGCACCCCCAATGCCAACTTCCACCACAGCCAGATCCACCTGGACGGGAGACAAGAGTGTGTTAAGGGGCCACCTGTGGCATCTGTGCCCAACACACAGGAAACAAAACAGTCCCATGGCACAGCCCTGAGCAGGGACAGAGGGAGCATCATACCTTCTCCTGCAGGAAGACGTGGAAGGCCATGATGGTGAGGAAGCGGAAGTAGGCGGGCATGCTGGCGTGGCCGGGGTCCTGCATGACAGACAGTTACCTGAGGGGACTCCAGGGCAGCAGCTCTACCCCAGCCCGATTGCTAAGCCACAGGACAGCAAGGGACAGACCCTCCTCCCTGCGCTGCGGGGCTCTGGCCCACTCCCCAGGGCAGGAGCAGGGACACGGCATGTGCAGGGCCCAGCTCATCTGAGAGTTTTACACGAATAGTCGACTTCACCACGCAGCTGGGGAAACCGAGGCACGGAGCGGGGAAACTGACTTGCCCAAGGACACCCAGCAAGGCAGTGGCAGAGTAGAACTAGGGATCCCCTGCTCTAAGCACTAGATAACCCGCCCACACCCAATCCTTACAAGGAGCCGGCCTCGGGGCAGCGATCTGACTTTGCCTGGTCCCCCTCTGGACCCAGGAGCAGAAACTCGGTTACTGTACCGCTCCGGGTGACTCCCCTAGCGTGAGATCCTACTGGCCTGGTCACAGGGCACATTCCTGCCGAGGAACAGGCGCTCTGCTCGTACGGGCTGCAGGAGGCAGCAGCGGCTTATACCCCCCCCACCCCAGGGTGGCAGCAGCTCCCTGCCCAGAGCTCCCACCACACACACCTTGGTCTCCTCCAGCCGGTTATACACCTGCCAGAAGTACTTGCTGAAGAGCTCCTTGCTGATCGGCTGCCCGTTGATGCGGATCCTCTCGCGCACCTGGACCAGGTGGGGAGAGCTGGGGTGATGGGAGAACAGACAGTCAGCACCATTCCACCCTCCCCAGGGTGCCACTCAGCACCCGGCAGCGGCCGACTGAATCCGTCCCCCAGGAACCCTCGGGCCGCCCACCTGTAGAAGCCCGTCTTCAGGCCGTAGTTGCGGAGGATGCGCTCCGTGAAGGCACACGTCGAGCCCTGGAAGAAGAAGTCAGCAGCATTAAACATGGAGCCAGCCCTCCCCAGCAAAAGGGAACTCCCTGGATTGCCCTCCACCCCCACAGCGCCAGAGCTGCTCTCCTAAACCTCCAGCACCCCCACCCTGAGTGTCCCATGACCCATCCCACGGCCTAGTTATTTCCCCACTCACCCCATCCTGCGGCATGCTCGCCCATCATTTCCCCCGAGCCCTGCGCCCCACAGACTCCCCTTGCCCCCACATGCCTCGTTCCACACACCCCTGCAGTGCCCCACGCAACCCCACCCCAACGCCCCCGCTTACCTTGCCCTTTGTCCCAGTTACGTGGATAATGTTCAGTTGATCCAGGTCTTCGACCTGCCAGACAGAGGTTAACAAACACATGAGAGGGGGGTCAGAGCTGGGGAAGACACCCTCGCCCGGCACTGCGCCGGGCTGGCGGGAGGGCTCACAGCCAGTCCCACCAAGCGGAGAGGCCAGTACAGCCTGGGATGCCACCCCCACCCTCCATCCATCCCTCCCACCCGGCAGGGAGCAGCGCTGAGAGGGCTCTGCTCAGCCAGGGAAGGGGACGTGACAACTCTCACCTTTAACCCACTTCGCTCCAAGAAGCCTTTCATGGCCTCCAGCTGCACCTGGGGGTCTCCACGCTCCCGCTTCACCTGCTCCAGGTAATTGGCATTGGTCTGGAGGGTGTTCAGAGTCCGGATGGCATCCTGGAATGAGACTCACCAGATGAGGCACAGATCAGCTCTCCGCTCGTAGGAGGGGATGGTGGCCAAGAGCCAACGCTCCAGCCCCCTGTGTGTGCCGGAAGGGGGTCTCCTGCTCGCCCACAGAGGAGCCCCTGGCTCTACATACTAAGCTCACGGGTGTCAGGCAGCCCAAGCCCCCACCCATCCCTGGCTCCCAACACACAGCTGCCAACCTTTGCTCTTCTGGGGGAGGGCAACATTACCGACCAGGCTCCCCCGCCGTCAGAGCCCCCATCACGGGTGGGAAGATAGCCACCTCCAGTGCCACCCACCCAGTCCATCTCCGCGCCCAGGGCCCTCCACGGTGAGGGAGGGGGCTCATCAGCTGCCGCCCTGTGCCAAAAACCTCGTCTGCCCTGCACCAAGAGCAGTGCTGGAGCGTGACAAAGGGGAGCAGTAGGAGCTCACTCCCTCCCTGCCAGGTGAGCGCTGATCAGAGCACACCAACCCCAGCTTTCGCTTCCAGCCAGAGCAAACAAAGGCTGAGCTCAGGGCCCGGAGGGGGGGCACCACGCTGCACCACTGGTCACTCACGCACTGGAGGGCGAAACATAGCGGCCAGGCCAGAACCAGCCACTAGCTCCGACTGCTCCACAGTGGCCTTCGGATCACGGGCTGCATTCAGAACAGCAGGACTTGCACACGGCTAGCTTGTCTTGCCCTGCTACAGTTATGGGACTGCAAAGCCACAGTCCAAGGTATGGTGCTTGGAGCAGGGGGAACTGAAATCCAGTGTCTTTTAGCTAGCTAGGTGTTTGGCAATGCATCTCCCTGCCTCCTGCTCAGACCAGACTCGGGGGCCGGGGCAAGAGAGACGACTGAGAACTCTTTACAAATACACACGATGAAGGACCACAAGCGACATCCCAGACGGGAAATCCCCACCGAGGAAGCACTGGAGAGGAAGAGTCTCAGTGGTAATTCCAAAAGCAGCTGCCAGACGAGGGAGGAGAGGGGAAGGTGCGTGAAATCAGCCCTGATAACTATTTCCAAGGCACGGGGAGCGGGGACAGAGCGTACGCCGATCACGAGACAAGCCCCAGGAACACAAGCTGGAGCACTGGTGTAACAGAGCCCCAGGGTGTGTTGGGTGGATCCACAGGCAGTACAATCCACCCACCGTCAGCACCAGAACACTTTAAGTGCAATATATTTTCACCCCTTGCCATTACTAATATTGGTTCTATTGCAGTAGTGCCTAGAAAGCCCGACAGAGACTGGGCTCCCATTGTACTAGGCAGGGCAGATATTCATGAGAGAGACCCTCTGCACCAAAGAGTTTACAATCTAAGCAGACAAGACAGTCAGAGGGTGAGAAGGGAAACTGAGGCACAGAGAGTGCCTCACTGTGGCAGAATCAGTACCCAGGGTTCCTGACTTCCAGTTCTGTGCCCCAACCCCGGGACCCCAGTAGTAGTATCTGGAGCAGAGCATTTAAGGGCTATATAGTCTCACACGCTTCGATGGTTGCACTGTCTGCGTCACTGTGTTTTAAGGTGCCGGTTTTCCAAGGCCCAGAATAGCCTCTTTAAATGCTGATTAACACATTTCCCAGGGATGGCTTTAGTTCCAGTATGCCTCGTGCAGAGTAGCAATTTATTGGGGTTTCTTAAAGTACCTCCGGGGGTAGACTGTGCAGCTCTGGCAGGGGCTGGACAGTAACCAGATATACTCCCCGCAATTCACCTCTATAAAAAGCACTGGCCACGCTCCTCCAGATACATGTGGCTATTTATACTGGGTGGGACACTGTATCTCCCTGGGTTTCCTGGGACCAAAGACACTGAACGCACAATCCGCTTCTTGCCTTCTCTCAGCTGAGCCAGAACTGGATGGAATCAGGTCTTCCCCACACTGCACCACATCATGCATTGCTCCCCTTCTCCAACAGGGACAAGAAGCCAGCCCGCTACCTATGGTTACCCCAAGCACTTCCCAGCTAGACCCAGGCACACAGTAGCTCATGTAGATTATTATAAGGCACTATCACAATACAAGGGACTCCCGTCATAAACCAGGCCCTGTTGTGCTAAGTGCTGTACAAACACTTAATTGAAGAGAAGAACAGGAGTACTTGTGGCACATTAGAGACTAACAAATTTATTAGAGCATAAGCTTTCGTGGACTACAGCCCACTTCTTCGGATGCATATGCAAGAACAGTACTCCTGTTCTTCTTTTTGCGGATACAGACTAACACGGCTGCTACTCTGAAACCTGTCATTAATGAAGAGACAGTCCCTGCCCCAGGGACCGAAACTCACCTCCATCCTTCATCACTATTACCGATGACTACTGACACCGGGGCACCCAAATCACAAAACTGACACTACTCAGAACTCAGCCAGGTGTTAAGACTGTGAATCACATGTGATCCTGACTCACTTCCTGCCCCAACATCATTTAATTAGACACAAAGCCCCCCCCCCCTCCCCACATTATGTTCATGCCACATGAAGCTGCACGGTCAGAGTTGGTTTTAAAACAAAAGTAACGAAGTGTAAAAATCAATGTTGAACATGGCCACAGCCCAGATCCTTTTGACTTTACAGGAGGAACTGAGTGAGCAACCCAGCAAGCGCCACAAAACGTGAACAAAGACATTAGCCGGGTGCAGCCAGCCATGTGCTTTGGAACATTATCGTTTGCATCATCGGACATTCTGATTCCAATTCAGCTACCTTCATATTGCTTTAGCAGTGCTTTATGCATTTCACTCCTCTAAGATCATCCAACAGTCACTGATTTCCACATATTCAAAGCCCATTCTTTTGAAGAGAAAACACACACCCACCCACACAGATCTTCAGCTACATAGAAAAGATTTAGAGACCTTTTCTACAGGACAGTCTCAGGATGCAATTTTCAAATGTAACTACCTGATAGTTGACACTTGATCAGTTTCCCGCCCCAAACTTAAGTCAGGGACATCCTATCAATCAGTGCCAACCGTTTTCTACGTTAAGATTCAAATGTAAGCTGTTGTGATGAAAAAAAAGTGAGATTGTTATTTGTACAGAAGTGACTTCATTGAATTTGACAAAATGCAGGAAGTGCAGCTTTGCTGGTTTGGATGCAGGCAGAGGATGAAGGAAGGGCACCTGGTGAAAGCACCAGAGCAGAAGAGGGTGATAGGAAAGAGATGCTGAGGAAGTGATGGCTGGATTGCATCAAAGAAGATGGTAAGCAGGTGGACCTCAGTGCTGCCTCAGACAAAGACAGTGGATGCTTGCATGACAATCTTATGCCTCTGTTTGTCACAGACTGATGGCAGGAGAGAGATCACTTGATCATTATCTGTTAGGTTCACTCCCTCTGGGGCACCTGCCACTGGCCACTGTCGGTAGACAGGATACTGGGCTGGATGGACTTTGGTCTGACCCAGTATGGCCGTTCTTATGTAATCCAACCCAAATTGATGGGATAAGGGTGATTTCATTTATTCAGTGGTTTCCCCCACAAAACCAAAGTTGGTTGAATGATTTTTCCCAAGTACTTCCCAACCTTTGTTTGAAGTACTGTGCCGCAAGCCCATTGAAATCAATGGCGTCTTTCCATTGAGTTCAATCAATGGGAAGAAAGTTATGAAAGAAGGAAGACAGGGAATTGTTAAGTAGAAACTGTTAGGCAAGCTTGGCTATTAGAACCTACTAGGAAGAGAGAGCCCTACCCCAGTCACCCTGTAACTACTTTTGAGCCCATAAAGCCCTACGCAGTGTCGGTATGAGGCGCATCACGGAAAATAAAAGTCAGAACGGGCAAAGGGGTTGGGGGTGACCCACTAAGGTTTGCACCAGAACTGGGATGAGGGCCAAGTCCCCCAAACAGCATCAAAAGCAATTTATAAATAGCACCAACCCCCAGCACAGCCCCCTGCCTCCACATGTCCCAGATGCCCCCCCAAAAAAAGCCCTCGATCCTCCCCCCACATGCCTGAACCCCCCTCGATTCTCCCCCCACTGAAAACCTGCATATCAAATAGGATGTGCCCATACCAGCCTCCCATCCACCTCCACCCTATTGCAGCCCCCCCACAAGCCTGCCCCCCCCCCCCAGCTAAAGACATGTGCCCATGGAACAGGCTGCCCGGCCCAGACCCGCACCCCCATCCGCCCTGCCCCCCAGCTAAAGACATGTGCCCATGGAACAGGCTGCCCGGCCCAGACCCGCCCCCCCATCCGCCCTGCCCCCCAACTAAAGACATGTGCCCATGGAACAGGCTGCCCGGCCCCCCGCCAGGCCCCAGATCCCACGTGTCCCGGCTGATGTAACCGGGCCGGGCCGCCCCCGCGCCGGTACCTGATACTCCATCCTGGGCACGCGGGCCGGCCTGGTGCTGAAGCAGCGCTGCCCGCCGGCCGCCTCCGCCACGAGCCGCAGCGCGGAGTGCAGCCCGCGGAGCCCGCGAAAGCCCATCCCGCCTCCTGCTGACAGGCGGCCCCCGCCGCCACCGACCGGCGCAGCCCCGCACCCCTCCCACGTACGTGCGGCGGCGCCCCGCCCCTGGAGCCACCGCCCACCGCCAGCGCGCGGCAGCGTGGGCCCGCCCTCTTTGTGAGGGGCAATCCGTGGGGAGAGCGAGCCCGGGAAGGGCGACGGCCGCCATCATTGTGAGGGGCACCTTATTCTCTTAAAGGGCAACACTGTCTTTCATTTACTGATTGTGGCTACTATGTCCCCTACAGCAAGCGGGGGAGGGGACACAGAACTGATCTCCTACAGATGCAGCAGCCTTCCTCCCTCCCCCCCAGCACTCTGCCAAGTGCTACACACAGTGCTCCTGAAGGGCCGTCCAACCCCCACCAACTGCATTAGAAAAGACGTGTCAGGTCCCACATTGGAGAGGGCCCATGTTCCCATAGCGTCTGCAGGGGAACATCCCCAGATAAATTCATGTTTGCACACACACTGCTTAGTACCTAAAGCAGGGGTGGGCAAACTACGGCCCGGGGGCCACATCCAGCCCTTCAGACATTTTAATCCGGCCCTCAAGCTTCCACCGGGGAGCGGGGTCCATGACTTGCCCCGCTCCGTGCATGCCAAGGCCGTGAACCGCGGCTAATGGGAGCTGCAGGGGCGGTGCTTGCGGACAGGGCAGCGTGCAGAGCCGCTTGGCCACATCTCCACGTAGGAGGTGGAAGGGGGATATGCCGCTGCTTCTGGGAGCTGCTTGAGCTATGCGCCACCCAGAGCCTGCGCCCCTGCCCCCTCACATGCCCCAACCCCCTGTCCCGGCCCTGATTCCCCTCCCATCCTCTGAACCCTCAGTCCCAGCCCAGAGCACCCTTCTGTAACCCCAACCCCTCATCCCCAGCCCTACCTCAGAGCCAGCACCCCCAGTCGGAGCCCTCACCCCCCCCACACACACACCCCAATGCCCTGCCCCAGCCCAGAGCCCCCTCCTGCACCCTGAATGCATTTCTGGCCCCACCCCACAGTCCACACCCCGAGCCGGAGCCCTCACCCCCCTCCCACACTCCAACCCCCAATTCGTAAGCATTCATGGCCCGCCATATAATTTCCATACCCAGATGTGGCCCTCGGGCCAAAAAGTTTGCCCACCCCTCATCTAAAGCTTTCCAGTGCACATGGCGAGGAAAAACCGCCACTACACAGGGGGCGTACTGTGTGTTGTGGACTTCAAGGTCAGCTGGCACAGAGAGGCAGCGCAAAGTTCAAGCAATCCTGCCAGTTCAATAAAAGCTGCTTTTATTACAAAATGGAATGTCACAGCAGTGTCTTCCTATGAAAACATCACACCCCCCACTGAAGGAAACGATCAACTACAGTCAGGATATTTCAGGGCCTAACCCACTCCCCACAAAAATACACAGCAGATGCTCCGCTTTTTAGTTGAGCTAAACACCGTTCCTGCACTGTTTTCTCCTCATGGTGCAAATACACCTCTATCCAGATACAACACGACCCGATCTAACACGAATTTGGATCTAACACGGTAAAGCAGCACTCCGGGGGGGGCTGCACACTCCGGTGGATCAAAGCAAGTTCAATATAACGCGGTTTCACCTATAACGCAGTAAGATTTTTTGGCTTCCGAGGACAGCGTTATATCGGGGTAGAGGTGTACCTAGGCAAGCTGTGCATTCCATCCCATTTAAATAGACACATGCGAAGGTCTTTTTTAAAAGGATTTTGGCGAGGACCTAAACGATAATTTAATAGCAAGCTTTAAACACACCCAAGCCAGATACACCATAGTCGGCATATTCCAACTAAAGCCTCCGTTAACCAACAGCTGGAGGTGCGGGCAGCTCTACCTCCCGCTCACCATTCCCAACTCTTAACGACATTTATAGCTTTAGCAGTGAAGTTAGTATCATGGCCAATTTAAAACAAAATTAAATTACCATCTCAATTCTTCGAGTGTAGGGGCAGCTCCACCACATTCAGCCAGTCTCCCTCCTACAGTTCGCAGGGCTGTTGCTAAGTGTGGAGATTACAAGAGATTACAACTGTCGCAAAGACCAGTTTTTAGTACAGGAGCCATTTGTTCCCGTTCAGGATTATCATCTACTTGCCTGTATCGTGGTAGCACCTAGAAGCCCCAAGTCAGGGAGCAGGGTCCCATTGTGCTAGGCACTGTACAAACACACAACAAAGACAGTCACTGCCCCAAAGTGCCTCAGTGGAAAACATGCAGGGAAAGGGTAGGAATCATTACTCTAAAGTGGCCACTGCTCTGGAGAGAAAGGAATCAGCAGTTCAGCCAGATTTTGTTCTTGCTCATGTCTTGATGCAGGAGCTAACTTGTTAACACTGTTCAGCATTATCTTTGTCAACGCGGATTTATCACAAGAAAAATACTGGTTTCTGCATCCAAACTATTCTCTAACAAAGAGATTTGAGTTATCACTGCCTGGGCCGCTAACCTCATCTACAGCAACACCTGTTCTTATTCAAAAATTAAGCACAGTAAATCCCCATTACTTTATAAAACTATTTTTATCAGTGTAAGGACAGAGCAAACAGCTCCAGCCTAGCCGTTAAAGGGGACATCACCAACTTAATTACAGGTGTGGGAACTGTTACCTACTTTCTCATAGAGCACATCAAAGAGCTGCTGTTCCATTTTCCCCCATTTGTTCAAAAATTCACACAAGGGAGAGAAATAATTTAAAAACGAGACATATGATTGTTTCTTCACAACAACTGGCAGAGGGCACCAGGGCCAGTGTATTCCCTGCAGCTAACTTAATTCATATCCCTTTAACACCAAAAGCTTCCCAAAACTCCCCATGGTTTCCAAACTCCATCCCAGAGAAGAGATTTACCTTACACATGTCCTTTATCATCCTTACTTTCTGCTCTGAAGCCAGTTTCATCTCTGCTGCCTGCTGTTTACAGACCTCACGCTGGCGTGTTGCTACTAGCCCAGTTGAAGGACAAAGGTTATCAGCAGCTGCACTCTGCACACATTACTCTTATTTCAAAGGCTCAGGGTTTTACTCTGGTTTGCCAGCACCACAAAGCAGCTGCACCTTCTCAAACAAATTCACAAGAGCTGCTGCAACCACTGAACAACCCCTGGCAGGAGCCTGAGGAAAGAGAGAATTTCCCTTCAGCACAGGAATCCATTAAGATCTCCATAGAGAGTTTCTATTAGGTGCATATCAGGCTTAATAAGCTCTTGTTGGCAGGAAAAGGTATATACAGGATACACGTTGCCGAAGTTACGTGCAGTCCATTGAACATGTAGTGCATTTGCCCTCTGCACTTGGAAAAGGTTACTGCTCTCAAACTAGAGCCACGTAAGCAAACCCAGGTAAAGCGACAGACACAGGAATGCTTGTAAATACAGCCAAGTGTCCATCTGGGCCAGGTGTCGCAGTAGTAATAGCTCATTGGTGCTCTGTCGCTATGGTCAGCACCCAGGAGAGTTGGACAGACACCTGCCATCCTCCAGTCACATCCACCCTCAGACTAGGAGCAGAATGCGTCCAGCTCCCTTCAGATCTGAACTGGTGCTGTTGCCGCACTGGTTAGTGAGTCAGAGGAATACACAGCAGACCAGGGGTCTAAGAAAGGGAACTTTAATTGCAGATTACAACCAAAAGTGGCAGTAGGCTGAACAGAAAGCATGATGAACGTTTATTGACAGCAACGACTCGGACAGATCCTCCTGCTCAGAGCAACAGTAACGAGCACCCTCACTCCCTCCTGATTAATCACTGAGACCCTTTGTTTTTCCTAGGCTCTGACCCTGTCTGAACCAGGACTTGCTGCAGTCTTGAACATGGTGCGAGCTAGTTCTCGAATTTGGAGGCGTTTTGTCTGTACCAATCCCACTGGCTCCACACCAGGAAGACACACGCGCACACAAAGCTCAGTGGCACTCACCCTACACACAACAAGCAGAAGGAAGGACCACATGGGGAACTGCAGCCACAGAGGAGCAATTCAGAAGAGATTTGAGGCAGTTCCCAATGTGGGCCAATCTATCCTGCCAGCTGCATCCGCAGTTCAGTTAATGAGTCACCCAGTCATCTCCTCCAGTGCTGTAAAGCTTGGGCAGTGACAAAACCTTCTCCAACAGTGGCTCCCCAGCAGAAATGACCCATTGAGCCAGCTACTGGTAAAGAGATGCTATTTCTGGGGGCGGAGGCAGAAACTCTGTGCCAGATGGGCTGAGAGATGATCCCAGGCCCTTGGAAACAGCTCCCAAGGACGTCTAGGTACGTAAGCCCCCTTCCTTTATGCACACAACTATTAGACAGCTCGTCCAGCCCAACATCTCAGACCAGGGCCTGCACCTCCTTTCCATCAGAGCTGCTGCTACAAGAGACTGCAGAACGTAAGGGTATTTCAAAGAAAAAGCCTGCTCCCTACTCGCTTTTCGGGAGGCCCAAGCAGTCAAAACACTCTGTCAAACTCTGTCTGATTGGTTGCAGCTGGATTCCTGCCCTGATTGGCTGGCTGCTGCGGCATGTGTCCACCTCTTCTCCTGGGTGGAGCCAGATACTCAAACATGGATTGATTGTGCGTGGAGAGCATGTTCTTGAGATCAGAGGGCATCGGGTCCGACCAGAAGAAGTCATGATTCAGTGCATCGTCACTGTCTATTCTTTGGGCAGGATCCAGAACGAGCAGTTTGTCTATGAGATCCAGAGCGTATGGGTCTTTGACATAGGCTTTCAGGCGATCTTTAACCTTGCGCTTTTGGCCCTTGGGCAGGTCCAGTTTCTGGTACAGCTCATACTTATCCACATTTGGCCAAACCTAGAGTGGGCACAAGGGAGATTAGCCTTAGAGAGAAGACAGCTAAACCATTTTAGAGCCTGATGTTGGTGCCCTAACTAAACCCCACATGCATGCTGCATTCAGCTGTAGTGGAGAAACAAACAAACCAGTTCTTTCACTACACACCCTCTGGGGCCCCATGACATCCATTAGGGATTTTACTCTTGCAGTCCAAAGTGGAATGCATACAGATGCTACACAGACGAGCAGCAGTACAGAACCGTAAGGCAGATATTGCACTTGGAGATACATGGGGGGAAAAGTCAGCGGGGAAAATCTAGCAGTGTCCCTTTAAGCTGCTCTAGGAGAGATAATTCTCTGTACAGTAACATGGGCTGTCAATTATGAGAATACACAAAAGAAAAAGCTAACCAAATAACAAATGTATACAGCACCTTTCATCCCAGCTGAACCCAGAGACCTCTGCAAACAAACCTCCTCCCCATCAGTCCAGCTCTGGGTGGAACATGGCAAGCTTTTGTTTATTTTAAAGGGGTAATACATTCACCTACATACAAGTGAAGGTCACAGTCTGACAGTCATATTTATCCATAGCACAGGTATAATCAGGCAGCAGCAGGGTAAGTCAGTGGCTCTCAAACTTTTGTCCTGGTGACCCCTTTCACATAGCAAGCCTCTGAGTGCGACCCCCTTTATAAATTAAAAACACTTTTATATATTTAACACCATTATAAACGCTGGAGGCAAAGCGGAGTTTGGGGCGGAGGTTGACAGCTCGCAACCCCACCATGTAATAACCTCACAGCCCCCGGAGGGGTCCCGACCCCCAGTTTGAGAACCCCTGGTGTAAGTCTATCTATCACTGCCCCACTGTGCCACAATCCAGACTTGAAGGGACCATCTCTAGGGGTTCAGATGCAATTCAAGACAATGGCCTCTCTTCTGAAAAAACTAGAGCCAAAAATGGTGGTGTTCTGAGAAAGAATGGCCAACTAGCAACTAGGCTGGCACCAAAGTCATTTCACACAGACCTCTCAATAGCCACAAGATGGTGACAAGTTTACCAGTGTGATTGGTGCCACATATCAGACAGATTCAGACCCACAACCTAGAAATGAAAAGCACCTTCTCTCTCGCTGTAATATTAAGTAATAGCCTATTACCAACCCCATAATAGGATAGCTGTTGAGGATTGTCTTGTGGCTAAAGCGCAGGACTGGAAGCTGAGACACCGGGGTTCAATTCTCAGTTCTCTCACTGACTTGTTGAAAAACCCTGAGCAAATCACTTCAGCTCTGTGCCTCAATTTCCCCAGCTGTAAAATGGGGGTGTGACGTGTCATTCCATATTCTTTATGAAAATATGCTTATGATATGAATATGACATAACAGATATACTTTATGCAAGATGGCTCATGGGAGATATCATTGGAAAGGTTATGATATACTGAATGCGATTATCCAATTTGTATGCATGTATCATTTCTGTATCTGAAATTAGGAATATTGACTATGTATCTGTTTCAACTGTTACTTTGGGTGACGCCCACTGCTAACACTTCAGGTACAACAGGCCCATCAGAAGAGACAATGGACAGTAAAAGAGCTTAGTCTTCCTGTGGGTCAGCCTGTGAAGAATGACTACCGGGCCCTACAGGGTCAGGTGGTCTTGTCACCTGATACTAAAACATGACCTCGGACTTCTTGTAATTTTCCGCTGAAAGGGAAGGGAGTCAAACTAGGAAACAAAGGACTCCCACCGTATGCAAATCCTATTTAAGGGTGGGGAGTGAGGTAATCCAGGTCAGCAGTTCTCCCCTGCTACCCCACCCAAGATGACTGTTGGAAACAACTAAGATAGAACGGGGGAAAGAACTGGACACAGGCTGGAAGGGCGTGTGGCCTGTGAAGATTATTAGAACCACATTTAGTGTGAGAACTTACATGTAACCAATTTCTTTAGTATATTCGGCTTAGTTTGCGTGCTCTGTTTTATTTTCTTAGTAATCTGCCTTGTTCTGTCTGCTACCTCCTTAACTATTTAAAATACACCTCTTATAGTTAATCCTGGTTTACAATATAACCCAGTTGATGTGATTTCTAACTGGCGGGGGAGGGAGAATAGTCTGACTCAGTGGCATCCCAGCACATCACGTGACATCCCGGGGGTCCAGCCCGTCACAGAGGCTGATACTCACCTCACAGGGGGAGAGGTTAAATTCATTGTTTATCTTTGGTAGAGGTGCTAGAGCAGGGCAGTGTATCATTCTGGATACAGTAAACATGCTTGATCTCTTCAGGGAGCAACGCACACCTTGAGCACACCTCTCACCACTCTTGGGCTGTAAGGATGCCCCCTTTAAATGCAGCTGATAGGTATATTACTTGCTCAAGGTCACCCAGCAGGTCTGTCTCAGAGGCAGGATTAGAACTCAGGATTCCAGGTTTCTAAGCCCATGCCCTTACAGTTTCCCACAGGTGCTGCATTCCCGTGCTTTGGGGCCCCTACCTCCGGAGTGATGGATCCACAGAGCTGGCTGATGAGAGTGAGCTGGTGTTGTTCCGTGTTCCCCTGCATGATGGGGCTGCGAGTCCACATCTCTGCCATGATGCAGCCTGCACCCCAGAGATCAATGGGGGGGCCATAGTCCCGTTCCCCTAAAGAGAGCGGCACCAGATCAACCACTTAGACTCTAATATTAAGAGCTTTGCATGCGCCAGACTGAGAGAACAAAATAGTAAAGGGGACGGGGAAAGAGAAAAACCGAAGATGGGAGAATTCCCTGTGCAATTTCTCCTCTAGCCAAGCCTCCCACCTACCTAAGAGAAGCTCAGGAGGCCGATACCACAGAGTCACCACCCGGTTGGTGTAGCGGTTGGGCTGACTGTTTTTTGCCAGGCTGAAGGCTCGAGCCAAACCAAAGTCCGCCAGTTTCAGGACCCCATCTCGGGTGATCAGTACATTTGCAGCTTTCATATCCCGGTGCAAGATCTGCACAAAGGAGGGAAATTGAAAGGTTAAGCCATTCAGTCATGTTCCGCTGGATCCAGCTCTATCTTCATCACAAAGATCCCCACCACCAGGAAGGTGAATGGGGCATTCAGACCCTGGAAAAGAAACATCGAAAAGTCTAGGATTGGACGTGGATGAACACAACAGAAAATAAACCCATTGGGAGCATCTCACCGAGCATGGAGTTGGCTGGAGGGGGACAGAGAGAGCACAGGCAGTAGCATGACAAGCATCCCCACAGCAGCTAATGTGCCTCACCCCTGCCCTGGGAGAGCCAGGGTGAGTTCAGATTACAGGGCCCAGTCAGTCCTGGGCTCTCAGGTTAGCAGTCACAGCACAGCTCTGCATTAGCTCCTGAACTTAGAACACAGGTCACCCTTACATTTGGTTTTCAGGTGTATCGTTTCCTTGGACACTCTATTCTGCAGTGTTACAAACACCATGGTGGGTTGGGAGGACTCGATAAGGATCCTTCAGCGCATCGTTCTTCCTCTTTTGAAAATACATCTTAAGCTTTTTACTTGGCCATCACTGGCTCTGCTAAAGCTTCCCGCTCCCCCAGCCTATAAAAAGGAGCCTCCCAGCATCAAACCCTGAGACTGAGAATAATCATTACTGATTCAGTGCTGAGCCACCCTGAAAAGTACACACGTCCCAGAGTGCCAGCGTGCAGAACGAGCAGCCCAGCTAGAGACACTGGCCTGTGCTCACAGCAGGGCACACACAAGGCCATTGCCGCCTCAGCCCTCAAGCCATGCAGCAAGGAAATACAGATCCTGCCCTTTACCTTATTCCTGTGGATGTAGTAAAGTCCATTTAGCAGCATCTGCATCACTTTCTTGATCTCCGACAGCGTGAACTTCACGTGGGCGTTGCTGAGGAGGCCTGCGAGGTCGTGCTCACAGAAATCGAACACCAGGTAGATGCTGCCCTTGCAGCGATTGTAGGGGGAGGCTACAAGAGAAGCAACGTGAGGTCGTTAAGGAGGTCTCTCCCCCACACTGACGGCTAGCTTTCCCACTGTCAACTTCTAGCACCGGATGCTGGCCAGCCTTAGTTCAAGCACCATTCAACTTAGGAGGTTAAATATTGCCCCGTAACCAAGAAATCGAAAACACGACGTAACTCTATCTTAAGGTCACAATCGAGCGTCAGGGTGAACACACAAGCCTGCCCCCTTTCACCACGTACCCCCAGAGTCTTCAATCACACAGCCATAGCTATATAGAGAAATGGGGACATCCCTGGCCACCAAGAACCTCAGCATCTAGATACCCAGAAGGCTATCCAAAGGAGAAGTCGGGGGAATGCAGGAGGAGGGTTACAGCAGTGAAGATCATGGCATGTGTACATAACAAAGCACATTGTTTCTTGCGGTCACCCATGTTCAAAAAAGATGAATTCAATTTGCACAGATTGGGTTTACTAGGGTGACCTGTCTTCTGAGAAGGAATGTTTAACCTACAAGTGAAGGCTGGGAAGGAATGACTGCTCTCTATAAATACACAAAGGAGAGAGAAGAGCTACCGAAGCTAAAGGACAATGCTGTACAAGAACAAAGGGGGATAAACTGGCCATAGGGAAACTTGGGCTGGAGATTAGAAGGTCTACAAACCATCAGAGGAATGAGGTTCTGGAACAGCCTCTCAACAATAGTAGTGAGGGCAAGACACCTATCTGGCTTTAAGATGGAGCTTGATAAGTTTATGAGTAAGATGATATGACAGGGCTGCCTGCTCATAGCAGAGGACTGGACTTGATCACCCAGAAGGACCCTTCCAGGCATGTTCTTATGTTTTTTTAAGATTTAATTAATATGCTGGGGGGCACATCCAAAATGAAGCCCAGGAGAGTGAACAACAGTGAGCAAAACCAAGGACTCCTCTCTCTCTCAAATGCTGTATTACACAGTAGAAGGTTTTACACAGCCTCAGAGGATACGATTTGCTTCCAGGAGCGCAGATGCTGGCACCACACGAACACAGAGGAGGCTGCCCCAAAGAGACAGCTTGCAATGCAGTGGGAGGACAACCAGGCATTCAAGTGACTGCACCATGGAACCAGAAAGCCTTTGAATCCATTTACCAAAGTGCTCACAGTTACCAGCCACGGTTGGGGAACTCTGAGCAAACCAGCCGCAGAGCATGTCATTAATACAAAGTTTATAAAAGGAGCCAACCTGTGCTGAGCAACGTGTTAAACAAGAAGAGGGAGAGCTCCAGCTATCAATGGGATAGTTACACCATTGGGTTTTGTTTGTTTTTTAAAGAAAGGACAAATGTAAAAAAACCCAACCACTTTCAGGCTGAGAAACTTGTATGTCAAGTTTCTCTCCAGTGTCTTTTGTTGTTGTTGTTGTTGTTAAATAAACCCAGAAACACGAGTTTTATAATCTCTCACACACACTTTCGACTGTAGTAGCACGGTATTTCAAAGGAGCTTACAAAGGCGTCTTCTAGTTGAGCTGCGATGCAGTCAAAGCTACGCTAACCAAGGCACGGCTACATCCCTAGCACATCAGGTGTTAACTCTCATATATAATAACACCACCATGTAGCTCTTTTCATCCATAGATCTCAACACACTTTACAAAGCAGGTCAGTATCATTTATCCCAGTTTTACAGATGGGAAACTGAGGCGCAGGGAGGGGCAGTGACTTGCCCAAGGGCTCAGCAGGCCACTGTTATCCAAAGGAGACAGGTATCCACCAAAATCTTTGGACAAACCAGGCTATTTTGTATTGGGCAAGTGCATCTCGCTGAAAGAAAAATAAAAGGGCACACTAGAGATCAACTGATGTGAGTGAACAAAACAAAAAGGGGGAACTAAAACATGCTACCTTTGGTCCTGCAGATTTCTATGAGGTTCACCACATTCTCATGCTTGAGCAGCTGAAGGATTTTGATCTCACGTAGGGCTGTGATGGGGAACTAACAAGGATATAAGAGAGCCACACGTCAGAATTGCAAGAAAATATCCCAATCTAGTCTAAAGCAGGTGTGGGGGTAGGGGGTGGCGGAGGAGGGAAGAGAGAAAGTCATGGCAGAAATCTCAAAGAGGAGATGTATTCAAGCAGAATTAAATGTGGACAAAGTGCAGCTAGGGTCAGAACAGAGGCTAAAAGCAACGTTGTGCAGTTCCAGTCTGCTCAGTTTACAACTCTTAGCACCTAGAAACTTAAGTAGAAGTTGAGTGTCCTTACCACCACACCAGATCAGGCCCTTAGGGTGCGGCAACAGCTACTCAAAAAAACCAAAGTGAGAGGTGGAAGAGAATCCAGTCTGGTTTTGCTTCTTATGAGATCACCAGCAATATGGAAGTTTGTCATCAGAATATGGACACATTGTATTATGTGTGATCCTGATTAGAATGCAGCTCCCCATCTCCTCAGTGTATCAATACTACCATGTTAACAGAAGTAAAATCTTATTGGGAACAACAGAGATGTGACTCAGACACACAAGGCAATATGGAAAGAGGTTTTTTTTTTTTTTTTTAAACAAATTACTTTCCTGATACATAGGGAAACACAACACTTTCTAAATGGAAACAGTCTTGTATATTACTTCATCCATTTCCATACCGGTTTTTACTGCAGTAGGTCCTGCAAAGTTACACACACTATGAATTTCCTTGTCATCCCAGACAAAGATTCAGTCTTTGTCTACTAGACATATGCCCAGCTCTCAAACTCCCGTTCTCCCACACCATACAAAGGACAGGCACATTCCCATCAATCTTACCCCCTCCTTCTCATTTTCCATCAACACTTTCTTCAGAGCCACTTTCTTGCCAGTCTGTCGATGTTTTGCTTTGAACACTTCCCTGCAGAGAGGACGGAAATACATGAACAATCCTGGAGGAGCTGAGGTGGCCAAGTGGAGCAGGCACAGCCAGGCAAGACCAAACAAGACATTTCTATGCTTCCACACAGACAGCTCTGTGCTGACCCTCTGCCGAAGCCAGGTCTTCCAGCTTCATGCCAAGAACCACCATGATCTCCACTAGAGAGCAGGCTCTCAGATTCCAGGGCATGTGAGAGAATGGCAATGGGACAGGACTCTCACAGATCCCCAGGAGACTACTGGGAGCAAGCCTTGCAGATTCCAAGAGGCGGCAGGAAGGGTACAGGGGGAATCTCAGAGGCATTCAGGAGGGAGTCTCTCTCTCAGATCCCAGGGCTCGGGGGAGGGGGGAGTCTCTCTCTCAGATCCCAGGGCCCTGGGGAGGGGGGAGTCTCTCTCTCAGATCCCAGGGCCCTGGGGAGGGAAGAGGCGGGGGGGAGTCTCTCTCTCAGATCCCAAGGCTCTGGGAGCGGGAGGCGGGGGGGGGGGGGGGAGTCTCTCAGATCCCAGGGCTCTGGGAGGGGGAGGCGGGGGGGAGTCTCTCTCTCAGATCCCAGGGCCCTGGGGAGGGAAGAGGCGGGGGGGGAGTCTCTCTCTCAGATCCAGGACTCGGGGGGGGGGGGGGGGGAGAGAGGCGGGCGGGAGTGTCTCTCTCAGATCCCAGGGCCCTGGGGAGGGAAGAGGCGGGCGGGAGTCTCTCTCTCAGATCCCAGGACTCGGGGCGGGGGGAGAAGAGGCGGGCGGGAGTCTCTCTCTCAGATCCCAGGACTCGGGGCGGGGGGAGAAGAGGCGGGCGGGAGTCTCTCTCTCAGATCCCAGGGCCCTGGAGGGGGAGGGGGGGACTCTCTCTCAGATCCCAGGGCCCGGGGGGGGAGGGTATCGGGGCATTAGGGGGCCCGGCCCGCAGACCCCCAGGGTAGGCGGGGGGGGCAAGGCGCCGGGTCCCTCAAACCCCATGGTGGGGGGGGGGCAGGCCCGGGAGGGTCCGGCTCTCACCCGAACGTGCCCTGCCCGATCTTCGCCAGCTTCTCGTACTTGGACACCTCGTCGCAGAAGGGGCACTCCACCGTGTCGTACTGCTTGGCCATGCCGCGGCCGTCCCTGCCCTCACTAGGTCTCCGTCGCCCCAAGCGACGGCGCGTTTGGTGACGTGTTACCCCGGGAGCTTCCGGTCTCGCTAGCCATGCCCCGCCCCTTCCTGCGCCGCGGTGCCGCCTGGGAGTTGTAGTTCTGGACGGGCGCGGAACGCTCACGATTGAGCTCGGAGGCGCTCAGCGGCCCCGCGCGTCTTCTCCGGGGGTCGCAGCGCCAAGGGTCCCCCGGGTCTGCCCCAGCACCACGGCTGTGTGTGTCTTCAGGCCATCGCTGCGTGTCCTTGCACCGCCTCCGCTTCATCTCCCCAGGCGTCTGCATTGGCCACACAGGCTCCCATGGAGCCAAGAGCCTTGTGGAGTTTTGCCATGTGCGCCTCGCCCATGAAAGCCGCCTCCTGCTTTGCCATGTGAACCGTCTCACCCTTGCCTCGTGCTCCCCTGTCTGTTTGTTTCTCATCTCTTTGGGGCAGGAACTTTGTCTTTAGTATATGTGTGTTCAGTGCCTTGCACCTGGCGGAGTCCGGGGTTTCTCTGCTCCGTGTCCCCGTCTGGTTCCCTTTGTTTGACCCTTTGACCTCACTCCTGTCCCTGTTCTTTTATTAGTTGTCCCCCGTAATTTTTTGGACTCCAGGTCCTGTGGACCCCCCCCCCCCTTAGGCTGGGGGGGATCCTCGCCCGCCCACTTCCTGGATCCCAATAGGACCTGGCGCGGAGGCCTGGCTACCAGGTGTTGCTCTAATAATATTTGCATCACCAACGTGTGCCCTTGCATCACTCCAGAACTTCCTGGATGCCCGCAATAACACGAAAGCATCAGAACATTACCACATCCCGTCTCAGCACCATCACATCCCTCTGCAACATCCCCATCAGGTCCTTACATTGCACCCAAAACAGCACTGGCATGTCAAAGCATCAAATTGCATCACAAAGTTAAATCAACTGTCTTTCATTCCCCCACCCCCTACACACACTCTCTCTTCATGCATATGAATCAGATGCACATTGTCTATCTTCTCAGCACCTTTCCATCACTGGCTTTCTCATCCCCCCCAATACACACTTCCTATCGTATGTGCCTGATGCACCAATTATTCACAACTCAGCAGCATTTTCAGATGCAGCTCCCGGCACCATCTATCTCAGAGGCGCTGATGGATATAAGAGCAGAATGCCAGCAGGGGGGGCTTTGAGACAAGCCGATGGTATTAGCAGCCAGGGGAAGGCAGAGAGAGAGAGACTTAGCACTCTCGGGAGTCCGGAGACAAAGTCAAGCCAAGATTTCAGGCAACAGAAATGGGCCTGCTGAGAGAACAGAAACACTAATCCTGTCGCTGGGAAAGGAGAGGGACTAGATCACTGGAGTGGTTAGGACGGGCAATTAGGAGTCAGGCCTGACTTTGCCACTGTCTGCTGGTGTGGCCTTAGGTAAGTCATTTTTCCTCTCGGAGCCTCAGCTCTATGATTAAGATTAAAAGGGGAGCCTAGAGGACCAGTGTCAAAAGCCTATCCCACTGGCAGTGATACACAGTATTCACTTATAGTCCAGGATGCAGGAGAACCAGCAATGAGGGACAATTTGCATGGCCCCCGAGAGAGAGCAAAACACACTGATCAGTTGTCGTAGAGGCATTCAGGAGGGAGTCCGTTTGCATTTTGCCCTGGCTGGCATGCTGTGGCGTCCTGACCCTTGGCTACTCTTTGAGCCCTCACATACTGCATCCAACGCATTCCTTATGTGCTGTCTGATTCCTCAGACTCTGGGCCCTATATCTGTTCTCTGATCCATTGGAGGCTGTGTCAAATGCATTCCTGCGTACATCTGGGGCCAGATCCTCAGTGGGTATAAAGTGGCATTGCTCTATTGACTTCACCGACCTATGTCAGTTACACCATCTGAAGATCTGTCCCTGAAAGTTTTGACGGCTTGCTGTTCGGTGCCAGTAGGCTAGGTCGCTTACAGATGGGGCAGCATGCTCGTTTCCTGCCCTCTAGGGGTGGCGTGAGCTGAAGGGGAAACAGTTTTAGTCCCTATTCAAAATCAGGGCAATACAAAGGGTATCTCCATCTGTAGGTAGCAGCACTGGCACCAATGCCCCAAACTCACTACCAGGCCCTACCAGCACAGGCGATTCTAATGTCCATTGGTACCAGGCACACAGAAGGTCTGGGGGATGAGTTCCGAGCTGGCCTGGAGGTTTGTCTATCAGTGCTTCTGGGAGCCGTTATTAGGGGAGAAGGGGGTTAGTTTTTCCCAAGACCAGAAATGAAGGTGGCTGATCCCCTCTCCTCCCAACTCCAAGCGGAAGCCCCTGAATAAATAATTCCAAGGAGAATTCGATGCCATCAGCCCCCGGTATTTCCCATTGCCTCTTCCCAGCCCTCCATCACTGGCCTTTCCTCGGGGACACAGGCTCTGTGCTTGCCTGACCCTTGAGCAGGCTGTGTCCTGTGATGCAGTTTGCCTGCTTGAGTGGTTCCTTTTCATTCTGGACACCATGTGCTGATATATACTAATTTCCAAGTCAGGCGCTGCCCTTTCGCCAGGCAAGCTGCATAGCAGTGGAGTGGTTTGTATTAGGGAGGGAGGGAAGTCTGCAGTTCCCTCAGCCCGCTAGCAAGGCAGCATGGCTTTCATAGAATCATGGGACTGGAAGGGACCTCAAGAGGGCATCTAGTCCAGTCCCCTGCACTCATGGCAGGACTAAGGATTATCTAGCCCACTGGTTCCCAAACGGGGGGGCACGCCCCCCTGGGGAGGTGTGAAGAAATTCCAAGAGGAGCGCAAGGCTGCCTGGCCCTTGAGCTCCCGGCCGGGGAGGCTAGCCCCCGGCCCCTCCCCTCCTGTCCCCCCTCCCCCGCAGCCACGCCACCGTGTGGGCAGCACAGCTGGCACCCGCCCACCTCCCAGACTTTCCAATAAGCCAGTCCTGCCGCTCTGAGCAGCCTAGTAAGGGGGGGGGGGAGGAGGGGAGGTTGGATAAGGGGCAGGAGGTCCCGGGGGCAGTCAGGAGACAGGGAGCAGGAGGGGTTGGATAGGGGGCAGGGTCCTGGGAGGGGGCGGTCAGGGGACAAGGAGCAGGGGGGGTTGGATAGGGAGAGGTCCCAGGGGGGCGGTTAGGGGCGGGGGGTCCCGGGAGGGGGTGGTCAGGAGACAAGGATCGGGGGGGTTGGATAGGGGGCAGGGTCCCGGGAGGGGGCGGTCAGGGGACAAGGAGCAGGGGGGGTTGGATAGGGGTGGGGGTCCCGGGAGGGTGCGGTCAGGAGACAAGGATCGGGGGGGTTGGATGATGGTAAAGGAGAGGTGAGGGGCGTGAGGGTTTCTCAAAAATTAAAAAGGGGGCGTGATGCCGAAAAGTTTGGGAACACTGATCTAGACCATCCCTGACAGGTGTTTGTCCAACTTGCTCTTAAAAATCTCCAAAGATGGATATTCCACAACCTCCCTAGGCAATTTATTCCAGTGCTTAACCACCCTGCCAGTTAGGAAGTTTTTCCTAATGTCCAACCTAAACCTCCCTTGCTGCAATTTAAGCCCATTGCTTCTTGTCCTAGCCTCCGAGGTTAAGGAGAACAATTTTTCTCCCTTCTCCTTGTAACCTTTTACATACTTGAAAACTGTTATAATGTCGCCCCTCAGTCTTCTCTTTTCAAGACTAAACAAACCCAATTTTTGGACCAACCTTACGCAGTTGCACCATGGGCACTGGCCCTGCAGGGGAGCAGGCAATTTGTAGGGTTCGTTGCAGCTGTCCACCAGATCCATCCGGCCTCCTGAGTGACCCAGGCATTAGGAAAGGAGAGTGACATAATCAGCAGGCCTGATGAGCCTCTTGACAGCGCTAAGGAATAAAATAACTTTACACCTTCCTTGAGGAAACTCCCCCCTCAGGTCAGTTCACATGCCCTGCAGAATTAGCTGCTCCAGTCTTCTCTTCCTGTCAAAGCACAACATGTGCAATACACATTGTAGGGAACAGTCCTGCCCTGGCCCAGGGGGATGGATGAGATGTGACCTTGTTCTTATGACTCAATGGTCGTTGCTCTCCTGGCCAAGGAGAAATTTTCCTGCAATAAACAAGGATTTCACATTCAGGGCCGGCTCCAGCTTTTCTGCCACCCCAAGCAGAAAAAAAAGAAAAAAAAAAAAAAGCCGATCGGCGGCACTTAATTTTTCGGCAGCGGGTCCTTCACTCCCTCTCTTCCTCTTCAGCGGCACTTCGGCGGCAGCTCAAAGAGGAAGAAAGGGACTGAGGGACTGAGGGACCCGCCGCCGAAGACCTGGCCGTGCCGCCCCGATACCGGACAGAGCGCCGCCCCTTTCCATTGGCCGCCCCAAGCACCTGCTTCCTTTGCTGGTGCCTGGAGCCGGCCCCGTTCACATTGCTACACTGAGCAGAAATAGTCTTTGCATGTGCAAAAGTCCTCCCGCTCGTCTGGCCTCCAGGCTGGCTCCTCCCTGCAGGATGATTTGCAGATTCCACAATGGTGCAAAATCCAATCTCCTCTTCCAGGTGGGAGGTGGTGAAATCATTCGTGTTATTTAGGAAGTGTGGCCTAGTGGGAAGAGCAGGGGCCTGCGCGGCCAGACTCCTCTTCTATAGTGGCTCGGCCACTGAGCAGTGGTGTAACTTAGGGGGAAATTTTCAAAAGTGCTTTGTGTGCCTGGCTTAAGAGACTCGAGCCTGGGTTTTGGAGATGCTGAGCAACCAGGTGATGCCAGGGGAACCCTGGGTGCTCGGTTCCTCTTAAAATCAACACTAACTTATCTAACGCTGGGCATCCAAAAATCAAGGCCCTTTCCCACCCCAAAATAGCAGCTACTCTTGCAAACGCAGGCCCTCTGAGTGCCTCAGCTTCCCCTCGCCTTCGCCGGGTCCTTTGAGATCTGTGAGTGAACCGGGAGCGGGAGAGTGGGTGTGCAAGGGACAGAGAGAGCCCTGAGAAGGACACCAGTGACTGACACCCCATTGTGACCCAGGCCTGTTGTTTGGCTTGGCAGTTCACGCCCCAGAACCGTCCTAGCAATATCTGGGCTTCCCATATCTCTGCAGAGACAAAGAACTTTGTGGACACAGAGCAACAAGTCGCTCTTCTGAGCCTGGCCGGCTGATAAGGCTGCTTGTTCATGAACAATAGTCCGTGGGGAGAGCGCTTACATCAGGAACACGGTGTGCCAGCTCCCCTGGCACACACACTCGAGCCGCTGCCCAATGAATCATCCCCTCTCCTGGCTCGGGAGAATGTTGGGCCCCCCTCATTTAACGGAATCAACGCCAGGAGAGGAGCAGGCGCGGGCGTTTCATTGAGATGCAGGAGTGAGCCGTCCACTCTCCAGCCTGTTGTATCATTTCCCTGCCAGGGGCCGGTGAGTGGCTTTCTTCCATCGCCTCTGGGGATTTTGGCAGGAAAAGCCACAATAAACAGGAGCAGAGAGTGAGCTCAGCTCGTGGGGGAGGCGACTCCTCAGATGCATGTCCAGAAACAGAGAGAGGAAAATGTAACAACCTTGTGTTAATGTCGTGCTGGGGAGAAGTGCCCGGTTGCCAGGGCCTGGGCTCTGATGTTGTCTGTTTAACCAGACAGCAGATCTAGCCCAGGCACAACCAGTGCAGGGAGAAGCTCTGTGACCCCCCGCCACGGGGTGCTCCCACACCCGCCTGGCACAGAAGAACCAGACTGGCTGGCACAGAATCCTTCACAGCCACAGAGGCAGGTGTGAGCCCAGATCTAACACCTGGGCTCGAGAGCAAGGCTGAGGAGCAGGGCACCCGGGCACCCGGATCCCAGAGGGCCCCGCGAGCACCTGCTCATTCGCAGCTCAGGAGACCTGCAGCGAACGATGACAGAAGGATCAAATCTCCTGCTTCTGCCCCCGCCCTCCCCCCGTGCTTTGCTTTCTGACTCAGTCACGGGTCATCGCACGTAGGGCACAACGGGTCCCCCAGCCGCCAAGTGCAAACGTTCAGGTCAGGAACGGGGAGGTGGAGAGGACTGGTTGACAAACGTGGATATTATCCACCAAAATCCAATCTGCCCTGGGGCTGAGCGACACTCAGCTGAACGACCTGCCTTTCATTGTCCTGGTGCTTTCAGCAGCTTTGTAGGTTTAGGTGCCACGGACTGAGAGGCCATCGATCGCCCTGCAAATGGAAAGCACTGTACTACCTCCTCTTTGACTCACCTCACCTGCATAAATCAGAGCTGTGACATATACAGATTGCAGGCTGAGTCCTGGGCAAACGAGGCTGTTTGAAAGCACCACTTATGCCAAGACTTTCATGCCATGACACCAAAACTGTATATGCGGAAAGTGGCATGGAGTGCCTTGTGTTCAAGGCATTCCTTTAGGACTCAGGCGCTCTGGGTTCAAGTCCCAATCCTGCCACAAATTCCCTGCATGACCTTGGGTAAGTCACTTAACCTCTGTTCCTCCACTTAGCCATTTATTAGCTCTCTCAAGGGGAGCCTAGCAAGGATGAATTCCTGGTTTTGTAAATCACATGGACAGCCTCCGATCAAAGGTGGTGGAGAAATGCAAAGTCTTGCTGTTATTTACTAAGTATAGTTGCCTCTTTTTGACCCGAGTTTGGAGCCCTGGGGATGCC
Organism: Chrysemys picta bellii; assembly: GCF_011386835.1. NCBI lineage: Eukaryota > Metazoa > Chordata > Testudines > Emydidae > Chrysemys > Chrysemys picta. The sequence continues at coordinate 13,085,210 of NC_088808.1, forward strand.
CAAGCTGGGAACAGAAATTGCTTCTGGAATCTGGCTTTGCTTTGACACATCTTGCTTCTTTACAAGGAATAAACAAAGTCCTGCTGCTCCGAGTGCAGGAGGAACCAAAGGCAAAAGGAGCAATTTCTTAGCCTCTTTGCAGCCCAGCTCCAGAACCTCTCTCTATGGCTATGTCTACACACCGCATGTTATGTCGGTATAACTTATGTCACTCAGGCTAGGTCTACACTACCCGCCTGAATCGGCGGGTAGAAATCGACCTCTCGGGGATACACGACAATCGATCCCCGAATCGACGCTCTTACTCCACCAGCGGAGGTGGGAGTAAGCGCCGTCGACGGGAAGCCGCAGAGGTCGATTTTGCCGCCGTCCCTACAGGGGGGTAAGTCGGCTGCGATACGTCGAATTCAGCTACGCTATTCGCGTAGCTGAATTTGCGTATCTTAAATCGACCCCACCCCCCGTAGTGTAGATGTAGCCTCAGGGATGTGAATAAACCACTTCCTGAGTGATGTGAGTTATACCGACATAAGTGCTCGGTGGGAGAGCTTCTCCCACTGCCAGAGCGTCTGCCGTTCACAGAGGTGGTTTTATTATGCCGACAGCAGAGCTCTCTCCCTTCAGCTTACAGCATCCTCACCAGACCCGGTGCAGCTGTGCCGCTGCAGTGCTGTATGTGTAGACATGCCAGTTTATCTCAGGGTCAAACCATGCTTACAGGCTTCTGCTGCTGCTTCAGGCTCTCTGTCTGGTTCTATGTTCAACTTTTCCTAACATTCCCCTTCCCATCCCCTTATGCAAAACAATACTCAGCCGCAAAAAACGCTCTGCCCACACAGTCCAAATCTCCTAGGTGGGTTCACGTAACCCTTTTGTCTTAGGTGGGGGACTGTGACTAATTATCCTTATCGTTATGTTAATTGAAGGGTTTTGTGCATACCCATCAATCTTAACGAGGCTTTAATTCAGCCCATACCCAGGTTTCAGCCAGCAAATAACAGTATTTTGAACCCTGAAGGGATGGCAGGTGAGGACAATCTAATCCAAGTCCAATAAAAGAATCCCACAGCGCTCCAGGGGCCTCCCCAGATTCAGCCTAGAACCCAGTGTGATGGAAGCATCTTCCACACACCAGGTGTCCCACAGGTAGCAGTGAGCTACTGTGACTGTGTCTGGTGTGGTGACAGCCCTGATATGACCAGCAATAGCTCCGCCCAGCCCAGCCATGGATATTTGCAGCCCAGGCCCTCTCCAGGTGCCCCACTCTGCTCTCTAACAGGTCGGCTTGGCAGATATCCTAGCCCACAACAGCTGCTTTGCCCTCCCGTCTCAGTAACACATTCCCCAGCGTTTGGCCTGTGGGTTTAGCCCTGCCCGGCTCTGACCCAGCGTGGGAAATGCCGATCGGGTTACAGGCCCTTTCAATCCCGGCCAGCCCAGCTGCCGCTCGGCAGCTGTGTGTGCATACCGGGCCTGGCTCTGAGAGGCAAGGAGCGCACAGGCCACTTTCCCAGCAAGGAGAAGGAGAGCAGGCGGACGAAGTTCAGTGTCCCAGGGAGCACGTGCAGCCATCAGGACAGAGCGGGTGACTGTGGTATGTGGGGGGTCGCAGGTGACGCCCACCTCTTGGCATGCTAATAATGAACGAGCGCTCTCTGGCAACGGCAACTCTGCCCGCCAGCCACAACAGCGTGCTACCAAAAGGGGTGATGCCCAGCCCTCTCATGGGCTACACCAGCCCCCTAGCGCTCCAAACACCACACCAGCCCCCTCCCATGCACCCACATCCACCTCCTTCTCCTGCCTCCTGGCCCACCCCACCCCACACACAACCCTCCATCCACCACATGGCCCTGTCTTCTCAGCACCACCCTCCCAAAGGCCCCGTCTGAGGTATCTGTCTCGACCCCATCTGCATGAACACACCTTCCCCCGCCCCGCCCCAAAGTGTTCTCCCCACCCAACTGCCAAAGAAAAGCTGGAGGCTGGTTCCCAGACACTGTCCTTTCCCCTACAGTCTCTGGCCAGAGTGTCCTGTGGATAATTCTTTGGCCCTAATGTCCAGAGGAGTTTGCATCCCCCACTCTGCACTGCCATCGCACCTGGTACAAAGCCTCCCCCATTCCCCAGGCCCAGCAATGCTCTGGTGTTAAGCCTGGCTCTGACCTACACTACCCAGGCCGGGTTTGCAGAGAGCAGGAGCCTAATCCCACCAGCTTGGACCTTTGGACCAGAAGGGCTGGTCTCCCTTTCCCCCATGCACTGTGCATCTGGATCGTTCCAGGGCTACTGCTCCCCTGGGGATGGGTAAGCACTCGGCATGCTGGAATGCCACGCTCTCTTTCCACGCAGCGCGGCTGTTGCTGCAGCCGGATGCTGTTTAAACTGCACAGACAAGATGAGGCGCCCCAGCTGTGGGGAACACAGCCCCCGCGTCTGGCCCCCGGAGACGGCGCAAAACGCTCCTCCGATTACAGTCCTGTTGGATCGATTCCTGCCTAACCAACCTTCACTTCAACCTCGCCACTGGCCACCCTTCGCTGCCGCCCAGGAAGCCCCGTTTCTGATCTCTGCTGAGCTGGCCACTCGTGTAAAACTTGATTCCGTTCGGGTGCACAGAGAGCCGGCTGTGAGGCATCATCTCCTGGGACCATAACTGGGCTCAATGGTTCACACCTACTTCCACTGTAGGAACTCACGGACCGAACCATCGAAGCGAGATCAGATTCACCGCCTGGTTCCACTAAATGGGCTAAATACTGTTCTACCCGTGCAAACCACTCCACTGTGGGCATCTGGGTGGGTAGAATGTGGATTAGATTGTCCTCCTCACCTGCCATCCCTTCAGGGTTCAAAATACTGTTATGTGCTGGCTGAAACCTGGGTATGGGCTGAATTAAAGCCTCATTAAGATTGATGGGTATGAACAAAATCAGGGTTTTTTTGCTCCTTTTGATTTTCCTCACTAGGATTTAACTTCCACTTTTCAAAGGATGCCTTTTGCCTCTCACTGCTTCTTTTACTTTGTTGTTTAGCCACGGTGGCTCTTTTTTCATTCTCTTACTATGTTTTTGAATTTGGGGGATACATTTAAGTTGAGCCTCTATTATGGTGTCTTTAAAAAGTTTCCACGCAGCTTGCAGGGATTTCACTTTTGGCACTGTACCCTTTAATTTCTAAAAAAAAACGAGGAGTCCTTGTGGCACCTTAGAGACTAACACATTTATTTGGACATAAGCTTTCGTGGGCTAAAACCCACTTCATCAGATGCATGGAGTGAAAAATATAGTAGGGAGGCATAAATACACCTCATATGAAAAGATGGGAGTTGCCTTACCAAGTGGGGGGGTCAGTGCTAACGAGCCAATTCAATTAAGGTGGAAGTGGGCTATTCTCAACAGTTGACGTGTATTTATACCTCCCTACAGATTTTCCACTCCATGCATCTGATGAAGTGGATTCTAGCCCACAAAAGCTTGTGCCCAAATAAATGTGTTAGTCGCTAAGGTGCCACAAGGACTCCTCGTTGTTTTTGCTGATACAGACTAACACGGCTACCCCTCTGAAACCTTTCATTTCTGTTTAACTAACCTCCTCATTTTTGTATAGTTCCCCTTTCTGAAATTAAATGCTACAGTGTTGGGCCGCTGTGGTGTTTTTCCTGCCACAGGGATATTCAATTTAATTATATTATGGTCACTATTACCAAGCGGTCCAGCTACATTCACCTCTTGGACCAGATCCTGGGCTCCACTTAGGAATAAATCAAGAATTGCCTCTCCTCTGGTGGGTTCCAGGACCAGCTGCTCCAAGAAGCAGTCATTTAAGGTGTCATGAAACTTTCTCTCTGCATCGCATCCTGAGGTGACTTGTACCCAGTCAATATGGGTACCCAGTCACTCCAGATGTACTCCAGTGTAAAGGAGCAAGGTCCCATTGTTTGCAAGGTGCAATCAGTAAGTAAAGCTTGTAAAAGCACTTAGGGACCCATTGAGAATGTGCATTTTTATTACACTGTCATTGCCCGCATTGTCACCCTTGTCTTGTTTTGCAACTCAGACCACAATGACGGGGCCAGATGGCTTAATCCCTGGGCTCAGAAGGGCAATATCAACCTGACAAATGTCAACACCTCCTCTGCCCAGCCAACAGCAATCTCCTCCCAAGCAGCAACCCTCCGCTGTGCAGGGCCAAGCGCAGTGGGAATGGGATCCGGCCCGAAGAGGAGCTGTCGGGATTCCCCCTTGTCCAGTGTCACTAGCCGGACGACACATTCTCTCCGCAGAAACCCCTCTTGCGCCCTGGTGGCCAGAGCAATCGAGGGTCGGGAGGATCTCTCACTATCTGCGCAGCTGGCTGTAATCCAGCTAGCTGGATCCTCGAGGGCAGGGACATCACTTTGCAGGGTTGGGGTTAAAAAGCCCTGGTTGTTGCAGGATAACCTTCCCCCCTCCCCCACCTCAGCCTGGAAGACCCTGCTTTGATTCCTGGCCAACGCAAGAGCAGATATGGGGCCTGGACCCTGTCTTCCTATGTGTTTGTATGGGGCCCTGGTCCTAATCGGGTGTGAGCAAAATACAGATCACGATTCCTCTGGTGGCTGTGGTTGAGTCAAGGCAGAGCAGCCGGCGACAACAGGGGGTGTTATCCCCTGTGGTGACAGCAAGGGGAGGGGACAGGGGCTGTGAGTAGGTGATGCATGATGACATTTATTAAAGATAGAGGAAATGCTGAGTGAGAGAGGGGGGGGGGGCGGGGGAAGAGGAAGGGAGGGGAGGGCGTAGGGAAAGTTATAAACTTAGACCTGCTTCGTTTTGGTGGCTCCATCAGAAGCTGACGATGGCAGAGGGCCAGAAGAAAGGGGCCTTCAAAAAATTCAGTAAGTCGCTCCGGGGAACGCGCCTGTCTGAGCCTGACAGCCAGAGCTTTAAAGCAGGGCGAGGCGGACTGGAGGGGCTGTGGGGGGAGAGCGCTGCATGTGGGGAGCCTCTGTGTGTGTGTGTGTGTGTGTGTGTGTGTGTGTGTGTGCGTGTGTGTGTCTCAGCCCGCCCCCCCATTCCCCGTGGGGCTGTGCACTGGTCCGGTGGGAGCTGGCCCAGGGGCTGCTCCCAACCGCACCAGCGGAGGATGCAAACGGCCCATATTGTCCGTGGGTTTCGTGGCTGCCAGGTTCTCACTGGCCTTTCAGAGCAAGAGCCGCTTTTGTTTCGCTCTCGGTTGGGCTGATTGGGATGGGGCTGGATTTGCTTCGATGGGGCCGAGTGGGTGTCTAGTCCCACCTCTCGCAGGTTGAGGTATACAAAATAATCCACTTGATAAGCCCCTAATTGAACTGAACTGTTGAGCTGGGACCAGTTTGGTTTAATCCAGTGTGAAATCGGGTGCAAAGAGAAGTACAGGACAGGTGTTTCTCCTCCTGCCCCCCCCCCCCCCCGCCTGCCTCCCTGAGCACCATGGGGGCTCCTGAACCGCCCTTAATCCCGCACCTGGACGGAGCAGCAGGTGGGACCCCAGCCACGGGTCGTGGTGGGACTGTGTGGAACAATGGAGTGAACCCAGACTGACTCCAGTGTGTCTAGGCCAGGGGTCAGCAACCTTTCAGAAGTGCTGTGCCAAGTCTTCATTTATTCACTCTGATTTAAGGTTCCGCGTGGCAGTCATACATTTTAACGTTTTTAGAAGGTCTCTTTCTATAGGTCTATAATATAGAACTAAACTATTGTATGTAAAGTAAATAAGGTTTTTAAAATGTTTAAGACGCTTCATTTAAAATTCAATTAAAATGCAGAGGCCACCGGACCGGTGGCCAGGACCCGGGCAGTGTGAGTGCCACTGAACATCAGCTCGCGTGCCGCCTTTGGCACGCATGCCATAGGTTGCCTGCCCCTGGTCTAGGCTATGGCTGAAATCCTGGCCTCATTGCAATGGGGGTTTTCCCACCGACTTCACTGGGGCCAGGATCTCACCCGATGTGTGCACAGGGCTAATAAGCTCTTTGGAGTTGGTCTCAGAGGAAACTAATCAGCAGCAGCTGTGGGTTGAACTCTCTTCTTTCCCAAAGACCTGGGGTTTTCCCCGAAGCCCTTAAAAGCAGCCACCCCAGCATAATTTAATTTTCTGCCCCCTCAAACACTTCCTTCCCAGCAAGCCTCCCTCGCATGTAACTTGGCCTGAGATGATGATGCTAGAATTTAAATTTGCATTTTCCTCATTTCCAAATGCTCAGTGCCCACCCTGAGACTGTGCATAGAATTGTCCTTCCCCCACAGGATCACTCAGTGCTTTGCAAACATGTACTAATCCAGCCTCACAGCATCCCCGTCAAATCAGGATTATCCCTGATTTAGAGACAAGGGAAACTGAGGCACGGTGTCATGACGTGATGTCTGTAGCAGAGCTGCATTTACCACTCAACCATCCTGGGGCACAGCGGTTTTTGGATGCCCCCTGTCAACAAATCCATCAATTCCCCGTCAATAGGGCCCCCTCCCCCAGCTGACAGAGGAGAAGGATGGTCTGGAGGTTAAGGCATTGCACTGGGACTCAGGAGATCTAGGTTCCCTTCTCAGCTCTGCTACAGGCTTCCTGCATGACCCTGGGCAAGTCGCTTAGGGGGAGATTTCAAAGGCAGTTAGCTGCCCCGCTCCCTTTGACTTGCAGCCTTCCCCTTTCTCTCTCTGTGCTTCCATGTCCCAGCCTTCATCTGTCCAGATTGGACGGTGTCAGGGCAGGGACCATCCCACTAAGTGTTTGTCCAGCCCCAGCACAATTTCAGTGGGGGTCTCTAACTGCTACCATAATGCAAATAAACCAGAAAAGTGAGTTAAATCCCTTCTCCTCGTATGCTAGCCCCTTCTCTGAAATGGACTAAGAGATTATAAGTGGCTTGATCTAGGAGTGAAATTCAGGCCTGAGAGTCAGGACAACTGGTGTCACTCGTGGTTGTGCCACTTAATTTACTGCCTGACCTTGGGCACATCACTTCCTCTCTTTGTACCTGAGTTTTCCTGCTGGGGTTTTCCAAGTCTTGTTTGCCAAACGCTTTGAGATCCTGCAAAAAAAAAAAATGGTGGTAGAGAAGGACAAAGCTTCGCATTCATAATGCTACAACCAGGGTTCCATAGACTCTGAGGCCAGAAAGGACCATTGGGACTAGTCTGATTTCCTGCTAACCCAGGCCAGAGACTTTCACCCGGTGATTCCTGCCTTGTGTCCTGGCCCCAAACCCTGTAACAGCATTACATAAAGCTATGCTGCATTGGCACAGCACTGCAGCCTCCTAGAAGGGAAACAGCAATCCCAGAGGGAGGCCAATTACCTGCTCCCTGAACCATGCGTGTGGCATGCAGAGACAGTAATGCTACAGGAAGAGCACAACCCTGGCACTGAGGGTACATCAGCGAGATTGTGTTCTGCCCTCATTTGTGGGGGGCACAAGGAGAAGGGGGGGTGATATTCTGACCCTGTGCTGCGCCACCCTACAGAGCAGAGCTGGGGGGAAAGGGCTGGGGTGTGAAACGCAAACTCATCCTGTGAGGGTTATAAATATGACTTCGGTTAACGCTCTGCACTCAGCAGTAGCAGGTGGCAGCTGGGAGATTAAAACAGCGATCGAGAGGCTCTAATTGCTCGCTCGCTTCGCTTAGGAAGTGGGTAGATGAATATCCTTCCCACAGCACACGCTTCTCGTTGAACACAGGCCGAACTGCGAGCGCTGGAGTGCAAAGGGGCCCTGAACTAGTTCCGAGGAAAACACTCATAGATATGGGCACCCGCACAGCAACCCGGCCCCTCACGTACCGACAGACACACTCACGGTCACATGGTCCCCATCCACACAGCAACCCGGCCTCACACGTACTGACATACACACTCACGGTCACACAGTCCAATGCACACAGCAAACCAACCCCACATGTACCAACATACACACTCATGGTCACATGGTCCCATCCACACAGCAACCCAGCATCACACGTACTGACATACACACTCACGGTCACACAGTCCAATGCACACAGCAAACCAACCCCACATGTACCAACATACACACTCATGGTCACATGGTCCCATCCACACAGCAACCCGGCCTCACACGTACCCACATACACACTCACGGGCACATGGTCCCACCCACATTAACATACACTCATGCTCATACACACACAGGCACAGGGTCCCCCACACACTGACATACGCACACGCTATCACACACACACACAGCTACACCGTCTCGCTCGCCCTGATATATGCAATCATGGTGCATCATGTACCAAAGACAGACACACATACACTCCCCTCCCCCCTTCAGAAATATAGACACACTCATGGACACCTGCTGCCACATACCTACATACCCCTGGGTATTATATCATCAGGAGTGACCGGGTATTACAGAGAGCGTTTCAATTTCTGTCTGGCTGAATGTATGGGCAGCTAGATCTTGGAGAAATGTGGTGCTGTTCTATGTGGAAGCTGAGCATATCACAAGGCTGAGTCACTCTCTGACTGAAATAGTCTCTTAGGTGCAGGGTGACTGAAATGCAAACTGGGTGTAAAATGCTGCCAAATTAGAGCTGTTACATTTCACACCGTGAAGGGGTTGACTCACCACTAGTGCCTCCTCATGGCCAAGCGTGGTGTAGCAGCTCTCTCCCTGTCGGGCACCTCCTGCCGACGGTCACTCCAACACTGGAGTAGTCTGCATCTTCCTGTGACTTGGCCCTCTGGCCAGGTCACGTTAAAGTCTCTCCCTGTCCAGGGCAGCCAACGAACAGAAACAAGGGAATTACAAATCATTCATCCCAAAACTGGGCTAAGGCTCTCGTCCAGCAGAGAGGGCTCGTTGGGTTATGGCCCTAAATGGAGTTCACAGGTGGTAGTGGTGGCCTCTGTGGGGTTGGTATACCTGATCCCAGGCACCAACTGAGTATGGGCATGTCGATGAGACAGGGTGCAAGGCAGAGGAGAATCAGGCCCTTAGTAGGGCCCCAATCCCGCCCCCAGTGACACGGGTGTTATGCCACTGATGCAGGGGGGTGCTGCCCCGATGTCATTGAGGGCAGGATTGGGGCCTGATGGAGTACGAGGTGGGGGTGAGTGCCAGCACTCTGCAATTGACACCCATGACGTCCCTGCTGGAGCATGACCAGCCCCTCCCACAGAAGATGCGTCTGCTCACAGGCTGCGTCCCCGTCCCCCCCGCACGGACTCCGGTTTAACTAATGTGCACAGGCTCTGAGCTGAACAGCCCCTTAAAGTCCTGGATTATTACACACTTGTGCAGAGCACACGCAAAACCACAATGGTGCCGAGCAGCCCTGGGACTCACCACTGTTCTCACCACGGGGGGGGGGGGGGGGGGGGGAGAAACCTCGCTGAGAAAGGCAACAAGAGGAGGGCCGAAAAGAACCAGGTTCTGCCAGCGGGCGTGAGAGGCTGTTCTAGGCACAGTCACGTCATCGCCTTGTGCCTCCCTTTCTCCATCAGCGAAATGATGGCCAGATCCGAAGCCTCGGCTCAGCAAAGTGGCAGACTCAGGAACTGAGCCGAGCTCCTGACCCCAGTCCAGTGATCTAGCCATTAGGCCATGCTACCTCACTGACAACCCAAGGTGCAGGCCAGAGGGGTGTCAGGCTGGCTGGGTCTGACTCTTCTCTCTCAGGGTGCAACGCCATTCAGCTACACCCACACCAGAGGGCAGAACCCCACTGCAGAGACTGCCTTCAGCACCCTCTCAATCCCATGCCAAGACCCTATCACCCGCCGCCACCCCACCCCAGGAGTAACCCCAGCTCACGATTCCTTTTCCTTTCCAGAGTTCTTTAAGTTCAAAGGCTTCGGAAGCCTGAGCAACATCCCTCGAACCTTCACCCTCCGGCGAGTGTCCGCCCCCGCCAGCCCCACAGAGAGCCTGCGGGAGGGGACCCTGCATCCCAACAGCTTCCTGGAGGACACCCTGGAGAGCACTCAGGATGACTTGAACACCATGCCCAAGAGCCCATCCCCCTACGCCAGGTCATGCGACATGTACAGCCACATGGGGACGATGCCCAGGACCACCCCCAGCGGGGCAGGGAAACGGACCAAGAGCTCCGAAAGCTCCCACGCCAGAGGGACCACAGGTGGCAGAGCCCCTGGCACGTCCCCAGCGGCCATCCCAGAGTCAGCGGCGCCCGCTGACCCTGCCCCAGCAGCAGATGCTTCCTCGGGGACTTTGCCATCAAAGAACGGCCCCAGCCTGGGGGAGTCAATCACAACAGAGCCCAGGGTGGGATCTGACGCCTCGGGGAACGACCCCCCTCCTGGGCAGGCACCTGGGGGCGTGGGAGAGGGACACGCTGCCAGCCCAGCCCAGGAGCCTAGCCAAGCTCCTAGAACTGGTTGTACCAAAGCAGAACTGTTGCAAGAGCCCGTCCTGTTGGAAGGAAAAGGAGCGAAGGAGGAGCTGCCGCCTGCCTCCTGGGAGAGCCCACAATGGAGGTAAGACACAGCGTGAGCGTGCTCAGCTACTCCAGTGCAGCCTTGTTCTGCTGCTGAACGAGGGTTCAAGCCTGCAGGGTGCCGAGGACTCTGGCCCCAACCCAGCAAAGCATTTAAGCCCCTGAATGGTCCTGGACTAAGCACATGCTCAAAATCGAGTGCACGCTGAAGTGCTCGGCTGGATCAGGGCCAGAGCGCTCAGCGCCTTGCAGGATCGAGCCCCTCCGAGGCATCCCCTCGGGTCAACTTCCTTTGCATTTAGTGATGGATTTTCTCCGGAGGTAATAATAACGCTGTATTCTGCCTGCCCAGCGCTTGCCAGCTATTTCCCACACCCTCCCCCAGGGAACAGGGGGGTATTATCCTCATTTTACCAACAAGGGAACCTGAGCCACAAAGAGGCAAAGTGACTTGCCCCCGGTCACGCAGCTAGCCTAGAACCCAGGAGGCTGGTCGCCCAGTCCCTAGGCACCACTCCCTTACATAAACACCTGGGAAAGTGGGGCCGCTTAACCTTTCGCATCCGCCGCCTGGGGCTGGCGGCTTCATGAGAACAAGCTTCCCGTGGGATTTCTGGTCTTTCCTGCTTCCGGTCGGGACGGAAACGTCTCAGGCAGCCTGGTTTAGCCCAGGCTTCCCGTTGCCTTGTTCTCAGTTTAGTTTCAAGTCGTGGCTTTGTCGGTTTGATCCACTAGAGAAATACACCAGGAGTTGGGGGCGCCGTGTCTGGGAGCAGAGTTGGAAGGGGGGAGCGGGATTTGGAGAGCTCCATTGCATAGCACTATCCTTTTCTCTTTCCTTTCTCTCTCCCTCTCCCTCTCCTCCTGGGAGAGGAGTGTCACTTTCATAAGTACCCAGTCTCTGGTTCAGCCGACCAGCTCGACCAGCTCGGGGGACGGCACTTGCAGCTGCTGCAGGGACAGCGCTGCCCCTGGGCCTCACCCCAGTGCCTCTCGGCTCCACCAGGGCCGGCTCCAAGCAAAAAAAAAAAAAAAAGCCGCGATTGGCGGCGGCAGTTCAGCGGCAGGTCCTTCGCTCCTAGAGGGAGTGAGGGACCTGCTGCCCCCGAATTGCCACAGGTGCCGCCCCTCTCCCTTGGCTGCCCCAAGCACCTGCTTGTTAAGCTGGTGCCTGGAGCCGGCCCTGGGCTCCACCACGACTGTTAGAGCCCATGTGGAATCTGTAAAGGAGGCCTCTGCTTGGGAACGCGCTTGGAATGCGGGGAGGGGATGAGCTGGGCCGGGTGGGCGGCTGCTGGGAGTTACAGCTGGCACTGGCTGGCGCCCGCCATGCTTTTGTGATGACTGTAGGATCTTGTCAGCCTGGCCCCCAAAGCCCTAAAGGACAGCAACCCCCTGCCCTCCCCATTTCAGCCCCTGCCTGGGAAGCCTCCCTCACCTTTAACTCAGCCCAAAGAGGAGACCTTCTAATGGGAGCTGCACTATGCCTTGTCTTCTCCACTTTGAGGGCTGGCTGCCCTGAGGCCATCTGATCCCACTACACACGCCTGTGAACGCACATGCCCGTGAACACGCACTAGGGTGACCAGATGTCCCGATTTTATAGGCACAGTCCCGATTTTGGGGTCTTTTTCTTATATAGCCCCCCACCCCCTGTCCCGATATTTCACCCTTGCTGTCTGGTCATCCTAACACACACGCCTGCACTGCAGTGCTGGGCTCTACCACCACAGCCTGTGGGTGTGAGCCAGAACCCTTCTCCCTGGGAACTGGGCTCTCTTGCCTTGCTGGGCTCTGGCTGCTCCCCTGCCCCGCAACTCCCTGAAGCCCAGCCATAGGGCACAGCTTGCGGGGGAGAACACAACCCACCCCAACCGCAGCAGGAGGTCCCAGCGCTGCGCAGGATCCATCTCTTTAGCATCAATACCACCCTCCCAGTGCCGCCGCTCAGCGTTCCCCTGTCGACGGCAGAGCGAGGTGCCACCCGATTCGGGTGCGAGGGAGGCCTGTGTGGACGTGACACGAGGGGCACTGGCCTCGGTTTAGGGGATTCAGCCCCATTGCTTGTCTCTAACTCAGCAGCCGTCTCCCTGGAACTGGGTTTGCTTGTTCAGAGGGTTCTGAGCTCCGGCCCAGTCGGAGGGGTTTGTACTGCCGCCCGCCCGTCCCCGCAGGATCCGGCGGCAGCTGATGTCCCAGGCTCCCTGGTGCCAAGCCAGTGGAGAGACACCGGTTTACACCAGCTCCTTCTCCGGCCCGTTGCTTCTCCTGCTTGAGCCAGGCCTGATTCTGTTGTGCCGGTTTGACACCAGCGGAGTCACTCCTGATTCCCAGGGAGCTTGGCCCAGACGCCTGCCTGCCCCCCTGCCGGGGCCGGTCCCATTCCCAGGGCTCTGGGGTTTGTTTGCTCAGGCGGTGTGCGGTAGGGAAGGGGCTGCCAGGAGCATGGGAATGGGGAGGAATTTCTCCCAGCCTGTGGGAGCCGGGCGAGGGGAGGGAGGGAGGCCGGGCCAGAGGCAGCGGGGCGGGCCTGGGCCGGCTCAGCCCTCCCCAAGTTCAGCGCTCGCAGGGGGCAGCGCTCAAACTTCCTCTCCGGCTGGCGGGCTCGGAGCGCAGGCAGCCGGCACCGATGACCGAGGTGGGCAGGAGGCCCCACGGGCCGGGCCATGGCAGGTGAGCGTGTCCCGTGGGCAGGGGCGGAGGAGGGGGCTGCAAACCACAGCGCAAAGCGGGGGTGGGGGGCCGTCCCGGGCTGCGGCGGGGGCCCTGCCTGTCCCCACCCCACGGGGCAGCAGGTTCGCTCGTGGGACGCGCAAACCCGTGGGGGGGCGAAAAGCGCAGGAGGGCAACCCCTGGCGGGCGGGGCTGTGGGGCGCTGGCCTGGGGTGAAGTCACCCTGGCACCAACCCCTGCCCGGCTCCCTGCGCCCTGCCCAGAGCCCCGTGTGGAGCTGAGTGGGGTGGGGGTTGCCCTGCAGACACCCCCCCCCTCGTCACTCCCTAGGGCGCCCAGCCAGAAGGGGGAACTTGAGCCCTTTCCGGCTGCAGCCCCCTCCCTTCGCCTGCCGGGGTTTGCTGTGGGCCTGGCCCAGCCCAGCCAAGGAGGCAGGGCAGAGGCTGCTAGCCCGGGGATTTGGGCTAGGAATGGATCCGAGCAGGCGGAAAGGAGAATTCCCCAGCACTAGCCCCTGACATGGCCCGGATGCGGCCCAGTGGGGTCCCTTTGACATTAAAGGCAAAAGTCGCTTTAACTTAAACAGGAGCAGGACCCGGGCCGAGCTGGTTAGTGCTGGCCAGCCCTGCAGGTATGACTGGTCCCAGTTTCCTGGGGAAACTGAGGCCCGTCACAATTTCAGTGACTCTGCCCAGCATCCTAGGTAAGGTGGCGGCAGCGCTGGTATGAGGCAGGAATTCTTGTCTCTCAGCGGCTCATGCCCCTAGAGCCCATTGCCAGGGCAGGGAGAGGGGTGAGCCAGTGTGACGGGGGAAGCTGCTGGGTTCCCTGGGTTGCTAGGGAATACGGGAGAGCAGGATGTCGGGCGGGTGGGAGCATCTCGCTCTCTCCCGAGCTGGGCACGGGCAGGTCATGGAAACACCAGACTCTTGAGTGCCTCCCGTGAGCACACAAAGCCCGGTGTTATCCACAAGGCCACTGGCGCGTGCTGCAGCTGGGCCCTGGGTGAGGACGCAGAGGAAGATATTCCATAGACAACTGCAGCCGGAGCTGCCCCCCCCCGGTCTTTTTGGAATGTCTCACTTCCCCGGTGAAGGGGAGAGGAGGCCAGGGATACCTGGCTGTGACGGGCTGTCCCTGCCCTGGATACCAAAGGCACCTTTCCCCTGTACTGGCTGATGCTAACTAGGAGCTCAGCTGTAAGGTGAACTCTCCAGCTGTAACTCACCCCGTTGTGCCTGAGGATTGCACCAGATAGTCCATGATTTAATGCACTGATCTGAGCTCACTGCAGCATCTAAGCTCCAGGATACAAGCTACAGTGGACAGTGCAGGAAGGGACCATACCCGCTATCTACCCGCAGCGCTGCCACTAGAGCTTAATACTGCCACACCCCTTGTTAGTGCAGGCATGATCGCACCTAGCTTGAGCACTGGACCCTAATCTTGACCTACGGCGCCTCCTGCTGTTCCTCTGGGGGGCCATGCCCTGCTCTGCTAGTGCACCTCCATCCTGCCCTGCAGCAGCCCCTGCTGTTCTGATCCTGGTCCCCTCCTGAGTGGTGTCAAACTGTGGCATAGTTCTGCAGTGTGGACAAATGTTCACCAAGCGTTAGGCTGCGACCATCGTTCTTGTGTAACCTGGGATCAGAGCAGAGGAGAAAGGTGGGTGCGTTAAGCAGGTGTGCCAAGTGGAGTGCAGTTTCCAGACAGGTCCTCCTGTAGTTCCATAGCTAGGAATGGTGATGCTCTCCTTTGAGCCCATATGCCCAAAGGTCTTACTTCCCGAGTGTCACTCTCAAGCACCCATGTGACATGGGGCAGCTCCATATTTTGGATCCATCTCTGCTCCCAGTACGCTGAGGACGCAGCCGAGGATTTATCAGTCATGCTGGGTTCTGGAGCTCACCTTGAAGCATTCCCACTGGAAGGAAGCCCAGGAAGGCTGCTGATCAGGAAAATTCTCCATCCTACGTGGATCACCTCCACTCCTCTTGCACCAGGGGCAAGACACCATCTGGGAATAATCCACCTAAAGAAATATGGACCAGCATTTCCCCCTGGTGTATTATCCTACAACGGTGGAATTGATCCTTCCTAGCTGAGCCTGTATAAACAACATTTATATACACCTCTTCCCATAGATAGTCCTCAGGGGCATGTCCTGTAACAGTAGCCACCCGAGTCAGTGGTTCCTGTCACGTGTCAGGGGCTTTTAATCTTTGTAACGCTGACCATTGTCAGGTGAGTGGGTCCAGAAAAGTTCAGGCTCTCCCCAGCATGCTTGTGGGCCCTGCTTTAGTACGTGGTGGGAAGCTGAAGCGTTCACACGAATGGAGCAAGTGCAGCTTCCTGAACTGGAGGAGTGACTGCCATGAGTCCACCTTCTTCTTGGAGCAAGTGGTGCTGAAAGAGGAGTCAGAGGGTGAAATCCTCCGGGCTGCTACCTGTGGCATTGCAGAGCCACGATCCATTCCTACGGGAGCACGGAGGGGACTGCAAAGGGCTGGGCAAAGCCTTTCGGAAATTCCCCGAAGACTGAGCCAGGCGTGACTGTGACTCGGGCGAGCATGTTTTCTTTACAAGAAACCAGCTGAGACCACTGCCTGGTGACACATGTAGCAACACCCTGAATGTGAACTGTGACCAGATGGACGAATTAGAGACCGAATTATTCATGGTGCAATTGACGAGCAGCAAAAAAAAGGAGGTTACTGGAAGAAAGGGATTTGACTTTTCTGAGAAGAGTGGATACGCACAGGGCTAGTGAAAACTGTGCTTCCCAGAGGAAAGTGATAGCACACAGTTAGCTAGCCCTCTGCAGAAGCTGTATTGCAATGCAAAATCCCTGGTACAAATACATGGCACTTTTCATCAATGGATCTTAAAGTGCATTATAAAGGAGGCAATGAGCGTTATTCCATTTTCATAGATGGGGAAACCGAGGCACTCAACAGTAAAGTGACTTGGCCAAGGTCACCCGGCCAGCCAGTAGCAGAGTCTCCTGCGTTCCAGTCCAATGCCCTGTCCATTGGAGCATGCCGCAGAGCAGAAGAGGAACACACAATGTTAAGAATACTCTTTGGCTGTGAAATGCAGGTGAGGCAAGGAGCGGCTTGTAGCTGGAGCACCTGGACGTGGTGAAAAGCCAGGAGCCGAAGTGGGAGCTGTTGGAAGTAAATATGAATCAATTTCGGAACCAACGGCGCCATGCTGAGGGGCTAAAGCCAACACGCCTCAGCCTTCCACTGAATGGCATCCCTGCAAGCGTTGGGGCAGTGCCACTGAGCCTGCCCCTCCCTCCTGCGAGGCATTTCAGGCCAGTCGGAAGGGGCTCCCGGGCCGCAGGGACTCATTCCAAAGGGAGCGCTGGAATTTCTCCCAGGCGCTCTGACAAGCTGCAAGAATGTTTGAGTCTCATTCAAGAATCCTCTGGCCATTCAGTCGCACAGCTCCCTGCATATTGCGGCCGCTAGCGTCCCTCTGCCTCTCCCAGGGCCAAGGCGCAGGCACTGCATCTGCTTGCAGTTAGGAGAAGGGGTTATTTATAGTGGTTTCATTCTTCCCCAGCGCTGAGTGGAAGTGGGGGCTCTCTGGCACCGGATGCTGGGATGTGAGTGTTGTCGTTCATTAGCCATAGGCCCTGATGGCTTTGCAGAGCACTGGAGAAGCTTGCAAGACCCTCCTAAATTCCACTTCCCAGCTGCTCTCATGCTCCCAATTTCCTGCCTGGAGTCTCCCTTCCCCCACCCTTTGTTTTTTCTCACAGATTCCCAAGCCCCAGCCGGTCTCTCTCTGACCCGGCACCTCAGGAGGCCAGCTCGCAGCTGGTGCAGGGAGGGGGCAGATTTGTAGACACCCCACCAGCCCAGGCCCAGCCTTGCCCTGACATCCTGGAATCACCTGGAAAATGCCAGCTGGGCTGGCAGCGAGAAGGGAAATGTCCTCTCCTGCTTGCGGCTGTGCCTTCTTCCAGGAGCGTTATCCACGGCTCGCTCCTGCTCCAGCGTCCGAGGGAAACCAGCCTGGGAACTGAGGCTTGCTCTGTGGCCAGCTGGGTGGATGGCGCTAATCCCCCACAACCTGCTAGGGTGCTGCTGCTGGTCAGTAGGGAAACCCTTGCTCAGTCACAGCCTGTCAGGGAGATCCTGTGTCCCAGGGGTCGGTGCAGTATGGGGTCCTATTGGGCAGCAATTCGTGTTTTGTGCAGTCTAGCTCTGGCGTCCAAGCACCGGCGCTTCCTTCACGCCCCCTGGAGATGGGGCCCCAGTCCAGTAGATTTCCCTGTCATAGAATCATAGAATCTCAGGGTTGGAAGGGACCTCAAGAGGTCATCTAGTCCAACCCCCTGCTCAAAGCAGGACCAATTCCCAACTAAATCATCCCAGCCAGGGCTTTGTCAAGCCGGGCCTTAAAAACCTCCAAGGAAGGAGACTCCTCCACCATCAGGAAGGTTTGTTGTGGATATTAAGCCCAATGTTTAACATGAATTAAATTCAGTCTTTGTGGTAGTCTGGAGCCAGGAGATAAACATATGGATGAGGCAGGCACTGCAAGGATCCCTGGCGCATAGCATAGATCCCATGCCTGGCTCTCACAGGCTGCAGAGATTCCTGGCAGAATGTCCACTATCTCCTAACAGCTGCAGTACAGACTAGCAGGTACCTGACCCTAAGTATATGTCACAACTGCTGCAAGGCAGTGTGGTCTAGTGGAAAGAGCATAGGACTGGGAGCCAGGAACTCCAGCGGGCTAACACAGCCTCTGCCCCAGACTCTCTGTGGCTTTGGGCAAGTCATTTCACTTCTGACTCATTCCCCCATCTGTAAAAGAGGGTAATAATCCTCACCTACCTCCCAGTGGAGTCAGGGGCTCTGATTAGCTTATTAATTAGTAGTAGTAGTGTTGGGAGACCAGATATGATGTTTCCCACATACAAAGAACAAACCTTTGCTTTTAGCCTGAAGGGATTAGGGAAAATAATACAGGAAAAAACAAAACTAAAGTCTCCCTGAGAGAGTGCAACATGCGTATCTCGTCTCTAACGGTCTGCGTCATCTCTGCCTCACAAAATAGCCACTGCAGAGAGGCAGACTCCCTGCAAAATGAAAGGTGCAGTATAGACAGGGCCGGCTCCAGGCACCAGCCAACCAAGCACGTGCTTAGAGCGGCACCTTCTAAGGGGCGGCCAATCTTGGGGTGGTGAGGCAGCGCTCCGTTTTTTTTGTTTTATTTTGTTTCGGGGGGGGGGGGTTGGTTCAGCGGGGCGGTGCCCGGGGGAGGGGTTGTTTCGGCGGGGCGGTGCTCGTTTTTGTTTTGGTTTGGTTTTTTTTGCTTGGGGCGGCAAAAAAGTTAGAGCCGGCCCTAAGCATAGACAAAGCGCTAACAATTCCCTGCCATCGCTCCACCCGCCACGAACGCTCCAAGGCACGTGGAAAATGGAACTCTCGAGCATTTACACCATTAAAAGTTCACAAACCAGTGTAAAATATTGGGCCTGACTCCCCCCCCCCCTCGTGTGACTCCATTGATTTTAAGGATTCCCCCTTTGTACGGGTGTGTGAGAGAGCAGGATAGCAAACGTAGAGCAAAAATCCTGCTCATTCGCCTCCCCCTCTCGGCTCCAGAAGATGGGCAGTTTGTCTGCTACGGCAGGCTCCGTTTGCCACTGGCCTGTGAGGATACAGCTCCGGTCACTGCAAAGTGCTTAGGGGCTTGCTTGAATTTAAGCTTGTGAGTAGTGACACTGACTTCACTGGGGTTACTCATGTGCTTTGCTGGATCAGGACGGTGGTGCAAGGGGAAGAAGCATTTCTCAGCCTGTGGAAAAAACAGCCCAGGAGGAGTGGGATGGGGAAAGATAGCTTTAAGCGCCCTCTAGATTCTAGGCTGCTGCAGGAGCTAAAATGCCCGGCTCTGGGGCTGCTCTAACTTACGGCAGCATCGCAGCCCGGAACCCTGCACCGGCCCATGCCAGGCGCACACACCTGCTATGCTGGGCCCTGGGCGGGGAGGCAGTGTAGGGCCCTGTGCTGCTTTTGCACCCATAGAATTCTTCCCAGACCTTGCAGTTCCCGTGCAGCCCCTTGTACACCTTCAAAGCAGCACAGAGAGGCAGGGGCTAGAACTGGCCCCTTGATCTCGGCTTGGAAAGCCAGCTTTTACAATGGGCACTTCCCAGCCGATTGCGGGGAGGGGTGTGTGTCTCTACAGCACACGTCTGTGTTTGCTTTCTGTCCGCACGTACAGTTAAGGAACCTGGCATCCCAGAGGGAGACTCTGGCACTGTGGATGCCTAATGCAAGACTCCACCGATGATTTTTCCCGGTTGAGTTATTGTTCCAACATTCATAAGATGTTACTCTTTAAAAATTAAACCGCTACGTTTCACTATGGAATGCCCCAGTGCTTCTCCTGGTTACTGGTCCCGTCTGCAGAAAGAGTGGGAGCTGACCTCTCCTGCTGCTGGGGTGCAGAGAGCGGCACCATTTAAAGATTAAAATGGCCGCCCCCCTTGGCCCGGCTCAGTGAGTCTGATTGGGATTAAAAGCTCTGGTCTTTCGGATCACTCCTTGGTTTGCTGGAGATGGGAGGGGATCTGGAGCTGCACTTTACTGACTAACAGACGTGTGGCTCCATACGGGCAAAGATGCCAAGGCCATGCACGGATCCTGTCAAGATGCCAGGGTCACGCATGGACTGTGCCCTTAACGAGTGGTTCTCCTCCCTTAAACCTCCGCTAACTGACCCTGTCGTGCCTTGCCCCTGCTGCATGGGCAGCTAAAACCAACAGTCTGTTTGTTCCCAGAACTTCTAGCCAACAAGGATCGTAGAGCAGAGTAGCAGAATGCCCTGGGGGCCACATAGCCACCTTCCAAGGTAACTCCCAGCACCACGCTTCAGAGCTGTCAGGCTGCTGCCCTTGACCAGCCGGAATTCTTAATAAACTGCTGTTTCCCAACTGATCACTAGTTGGCGCCGGACAGTGATTTGCAGAGGAAAATTAAACTGGAAGCAGCAGCGAGTCCCAGGCTATGGGTGCGCTCCAGAGCCCATGCAGACGTACCCGCCCCTATTTCGGCGGGCATAGGACCACCACCTCCCCAAACACCGTTCGCTACAGCGACAGAAGCACGCTTCTGTCAGCACAGCTACATCGGGCGGGAGGGTGCGTTTTCAGGCCCCAACCACCATAGCTACGCTGTGAAGTTTTAAGCGTAGGCAAAGCCAGAGAGTTTATAGGGCACGTCCCACGCCTTGCAGCTGTGTTACCTTGTGACCCTGACAGCTCTGACAAGCTAAGGCCAGTTGCGATAGCTCAGGACTTGGATGGGAGACCTCTAAAGAGACCCCCAGAAGTGGGGTTGGGGGTGTTCTTTGTTCCCTACCCAGTGCTCCAGCACAATGTTAGGGGGTGCTGGAGGTGCCACCTGTTAGGTAAGAAACTAAACTGAAGTTTTGGATTTTTTTGCAGTGCTAAGCCCCTGCTGCTGGTAAGAATTGGGGTGCTCACGCCAATGTCCTGGCCAAATTCCCGCTCAGGTCATCATATTCCATGCCCCTAAACTACCCCTGCCGTTTCAACTGGATACAGCATCCTGCTCCACTTAGCCTAAGCTTGTAGGCTGTTGCCATGAGCTGTTAAACAACAGCAGCATTACAGCCCAAAGGTGGAAGCACTTTAGTAGGTGGTGACGTGTCAAGAGAATAACTATAGCAGCTGGTGGCACCTTAAAGACTAATAGATTTATTTGGGCATAAGCTTTCGTGGGTAAAAAACCTCACAAAGAAGTGTGTTTTTTTACCCACGAAAGCTTATGCCCAAATAAATCGGTTAGTCTTTAAGGTGCCACCAGACTCCTTGTTGTTTTTGTAGCTACAGACTAACATGGCTACCCCCTGATACTTTACAGCATCTGGGAATCTGTCACACAGTTACCATGTGGAGGTTTTGGGTGTGGAGGTTTAAGATTCAAGGGGGTAACTTCCTCATGTGGTGGAGGGGCTGGTGCTTTTCTCTGAGTGCAACCTCACCCAGACAGAAGTGCACCGAGTCACACCCAGAATGGTTTCTTTTTGCAGCCATACGGGCAAGGAACTTCAGTGAAGGTTTAAATTCTGCAGGATTACATGGGGCCAGTAAAGAAGTGTTAATTATGGGGTGTTAGCCAGCAGGGCTCAGTCCCCATCCTGCTCACTGATTAATTCATTCATTAGGTATTTAAGCAAATACTCCCTCCCAGGGCAACTCTTCTGTCAAGGGTCCGGTTACAGATGGGAAGGAGGGAGTATTCTCTCTCTCTGTAGCCATCACAGAGCCTCATCCTGCACCACTGATGTCAAGGGGAGCAGGATCTAGCCCTTGCTGCGTGCTCATCACAGAGCCTGTGAATACCCATCTCTGCACCCCTCTCCTGCCAGCAGTCCCATCAAGCCAAGCAGAAACAGGAGGCTGTAGCCGAGAAAGCAGATTGGCTTGTGGGGCTGAATCCTTGCAGGGCACAGTGTAGAAAGAGAGGGGGGGCGGGCGTTTCCTGACCAACCTTCCTAGGCCGGGTGGAGGCACCGTCTGTCTGGCTGCTGACCCCTGATCCTGCGAGTTATTCTGGGCCTGCCGTCCCATCCCTTTCCGCCCTTCAGAGCTCCCCTGTGCTCCGGCTGGAAGCAGCTGGGGCCCGAGCAGGGCAGGAAGGTGTACAGGAAACACTGGTGTGAGCCCATGTGTCCCAGTGACTCTCTGTTCCCAGAACAGGATGGAAATCCAGGCCTGAGTAACGGGAAAATGAGCATCCCTCTCCTGGTAAGGAGGGGGCATCAGGGATTACAAGAACATTCCCCCCTCAACCCCTCCAGTAAACACAAGGAGCCCCCACACCTGGTCTGCCTGCTCCTCTCCCCCTCAGTCCCAGCCCTTATGGGTCTGGAAGGATTCCACCCAATAGCGTCACCTCCCCAAGGTTCTGGCTCAACGGCCATGAACTCCAGAGACCCCACTGAGCCCAGCAGACGTATGGAGCCTGACCCGGCTCATGCCATCCAAGCTGATTTGAGGAGAGATCCTGCAAGAAAGACCTCATTCTTCTCCTATTGCATTAGGGATGCTAAGCCCCACGCCCGGAGCTCAGGGATGGGGCAGGGGGAGGGGATGCCAGAGCTCTGGGAACGTCACATGAAAACACGTTTGTTCTCTTAGCTGTTTAACAAGGACTTCTGGTGCCTGCGAGTGTCAGGTCGTTCCCCCAACTGGGAAAAGCCCTGTAGCCTTGAGTGACCCAGGGCTTCCCCCTCCTCCTTCAGGCAGTACATGGCCTCAGACAGGAACAGCCCTGTCCGTCTTCAGTGTTACAGGGAACAGAGGGAATAAACATGTGCACAGTCCCTGTAGCTGCAACGGTTAGGACTTTTTGTTGTCCTTACAGCCCCATCGGTATATAGCATGTACTATATCATGAACTTGCCCTTTGCACGCCTTCTATACGTAGCCATCCTAGAGGGAAGTCCCAGCCGGGATTACCCTGTAACCACGCTTTAGGCTGCTCAAAAGCAGAGCTGCTGGTGGAGCATTGCCCAGGAAGTGACCTGACGGGGGATGAGTCAGGGTGAGCCCAGGACATTTTCCCCAAGCCCTGATGCCAGCCCCAAGATGGTCTGTCACGGGGTGACCAAAGGACTTGCCTGGGGACACACTGACCATGTTTTTCTGCGGTCACTCTCTGATCGTCATTACCGCCTTTTGGTTTCTTCTAGCCCCGCTGATGGCCCGGAATCCTGCAGTGAATACGTTAAGGTAAGAAACCCTCCCCTTTCTACTGTGTGTCTTTTCACTGCTGTCCTGATGGGCGAGCATGGCCTCTTAGGAGCCCGGCTTCTCCTTTAAAGATCAGCTGCATCCACGTTTCAGATCCAGCAGCAGGGCGGAGTGTGCAGCCTGCTCTCAGGAGCCCCTAGAGTGGAGCATCTTTATGTTCTGTCGAAATCCATCAGCGCTG
The DNA here is from genome assembly GCF_011386835.1 of Chrysemys picta bellii. Taxonomy (NCBI): domain Eukaryota; kingdom Metazoa; phylum Chordata; order Testudines; family Emydidae; genus Chrysemys; species Chrysemys picta. Next base: position 13,108,314 of record NC_088808.1, read on the forward strand.
CAGGAAGTTGGTTGTTTCTCCTATTCCATTTGCTCCAGTAGGTGCATTAATATCAGAGTGAGAGATGCTGAGGTATCAGCCTGTGGATGGTGTCTTATTGCATGCAGGGCTTGGGAACCTCATTTGCTATTTATACTGCTCCATCCTCCTCGCCTGTGTAGGGCTGAGTTTCCCCAGTGGGAGCGTCCTGCTGCTCCCTTTTGGGGTCTGGAGAGTGGTGATAAGCACCCTGCGGCTGCCAGCAGGACTTTTCATGGATAGAGACGAGCCTGAGCCATTGCACGTGAATCCAGAGCGGCAGGTCACCCCTGCTCCCAACCCACGTTCAGCCCATTGTAGATTCCCTCTTCAGAGATGGAGTAGGGCTGGGCAGCGTGTGTAGACATACCCAAGCTCACTCAGGTACCAGCTGCAGTGAAGCCGCAGCAGCGTTTAGCATGGACTAGCTGCCCAAGTATCTAGGGGCCCAGGTTGGCTTGTACAGGCCATGCTGAAGCTCATACCGCTCCAGCTTCACTGCGGTGAATACCCGCCCTAGCTAGATTAAAGCTAGCTCAGGTAGGGCTGCAATCGCCCCTCTGGTTACAGTGTGAACATGCCCTCAGATGCACCCAGGCCTGGATCCAGGGCTTTGGTTCAGACCAATCTCTGAGGCGAGGAGCTGTGCCAAACTCTCGGCAGATGGAGGGTAACTTTGCTGACACAAGAGGCCTTTGAGGCTGGTAGGTGGGTGCACCAAAGGGAGACAGTAGAGGGCATCCCCTCCCTCCTCCCAAGCAGCCCTCAGAGCGGGAGCTGCCTTCGTTTCATGCTCTGGGCAATGGGAGGGGTGTCCGCTCTCTCGGGGACACAGACAGTGTGCCATCTCCTCACTCAGCCTTAATAGGGGAAATGCAGCATTTCAGCCACTTTGGAGCGGTCACATGAAAGTTGGTGCAAATCTCTCCAAATCCTCTGCAAAGACCCTGCTTATCCTCCAGCAAACTAGTCACATTCCTGAGGGCTCTTCGCGCAGTGCCAGGAATTCACTCGGGAGATGCCTGGCTTTATGGAAGAGCGAACCTCTTTCAGCGGGCTTCCTGTGAAGTTATTCAAAGAGGCAGGGCTGGAAATGCTTGGCTCAGGGGATGGGGATGCAGAGTTTTTCCATGGGACAGAGAGTCTTTACCTCTACACCAGCAGTTCAAATCCAACCCAGCTCAGTCGTGAATGGAAGTTGCCCCCAGCCGCTGTCTGTTTGATGGCCTGTTATAGGAGCTGCTGTCTCAGGCCAGTTCCCAGTGGGTCAGTGTTCCCAGCCGCAGGCCCAGGGTTCCAAACTGGCTAGTGATTTTGGGTGCCCAGCTGGAGACACCGTAGTGGAGTCTCTAGAAGAATCAGGTCCTTTGGAGGGGTGGCCAGTTGGGCGCCAAAGTCAGGAGCTGCTCTTGAAAATCTTGACAGTGGCACTAGGTGGCAGGTTCATGAGGCAGAGATGATGGAGTCTGAGCTACGCGCCTGCTCTTGGAGGTGGTCCCCCCCAGGTCAGGGCTGAGGCAGTGAGGGGGAACGGTAGCATTGCCATTGTTCATCACTAAGGGCGAAGACTCCAGGTTGTAGGACCCTCAGTCCAGAACCTTTCGCCAGCACTGAACATTTTTTGAAGGCAGTTGTTCTTGACTTTCTCCATAGTGAGACCCCACTCCCAGCTAGCAATATGGGAGAGGCAGGTGGCTGCAGGCCATTAGGGCAGCCAAGACCAACCAACAGCCCCCACGTTGGAAATCTACACAGCCAGAAGCAGGAAGTCCTTGGCTCTAGAATTGGCTCCTCATGTTAGTGTCCACGTTTGTTCAGCATCAGGGCACCAGCGAGGCCCCTCTGTTCACACAGGCGTTGTCCTGAGCGTGGTGATGATGGGGTGGGGGGGTGGGAAGACATGCTGGGGAGGCAATGAAGGAATTCGCTTTAGCCGATGTTGATTATTGTTGCTCTTGTTCGATTTGTTCATGCACCAGAGCCTCAGTGATGGGAGCATTTTATAAATCATGAACTAACTAAAACAGAGACCTGGGTATAAGCCATGTTGGGCCTTCAGCGTGGTGAGCCAACAGAAGGCCCAGGTGCCAGGGTTCCGGTCCCGATTGAGCTTGTTCACCATTTGGGTCAGTTATTTTTGGTGTGGCGTTGTACTGGGCTGGTTTGTATTTTGTCTGATGCTGGGTGGTCCATGATTCGCTTTGAACGGTTAGCGTGCGAGGTCACAGAGAGCCAGGGTGGGTATGTCACCCCCAGCTCCACACATAGACATCCTCTAACAGCTGTGGTGATAGGAGCTAGTGAAGTCAGCTCCATACAGACAGAGCCATTGCAGAGATTTACATGCACAGACAGGTAACTTGCCGCTGTGCACCTTACATCCTCACCAGGGTGCAGTCACCCCGGACAGAGGGCCAGTTTGAGGCCTACGCACCCATTTAAACCCTAGCTTGAGGCCTTAAGTGGGACTAAAGTGATGCAAAGGCTTCATGCTGGGCCCTCGCACAGGGGTGACTTTCCCTCACACCTGTCACCCACGTGCACTTATCCAAAGAGCCCCGTCTCATGTGGTTATTCATACAGTGGCACAGGGGTATATGGTGCTTTACAGGCAAATAAGACAAGATCCCTGTGCCCAGAACCTTCTCATCTAGATGAAAGTCAGTTGCACACGCAGACAGCCTGATCCCCAGCCAGGCACCCAGCAGCCTTGAGTTCCACAGCGAGAATTTCACTGCCCCCAGGTGGGAACTGTTTGCTGCTGCCGTTAATCCTTTCTGCCTGTCTGCAATACTCTTCCCCCCCCCCCCTTCTGGGAGTCAACACCCCCCTAAAGTCAGTGAGTCCTTGGCCCCTTTCAGGAGCTGGTGCTGCACATAGAATATCAGGGTTGGAGGGGACCTCAGGAGGTCATCTAGGTCATCCTCAAAGCAGGACCAACCCCAACTAAATCATCCCACCCAGGGCTTTGTCAAGCTGGGCCTTAAAAACCTCTAAGGATGGAGATTCCACCACCTCCCTAGGTAACCCATTCCAGTGCTTCACCACCCTCCTAGTGAAAGTGTTTCCTAATATCCAACCTAGACCTCCCCCGCTGCAACTTGAGACCATTGCTCCTTGTTCTGTCACCTGCCACCACTGAGAACAGCCGAGCTCCATCCTCTTTGGAACCCCCCCTTCAGGTAGTTGAAGGCTGCTATCAAATCCCCCCTCACTCTTCTCTTCTACTAAATAAGGCCAGTTCCCTCAGCCTCTCCTCATCAGTCATGTGCCCCAGCCCCCTGATCATTTCCGTTGCCGGGTATAATGCATTCTCCTGGCTGGAGTGTTACCAGCTGGGACAACTGGTGTTCTTTCATTCCAGCAAGAGAGTAGTGTCAATTCCAGGCAGAGAGATTCCCCTTCCTAGCTGCTAAGGGGTTAAAGGCATTGTCAGTCCAAATGACCGTAATAAACCTAACTGCATAGCCATGTCTTCTCCATCAGTGCGGGACATTGGTCTGTCTCCAGTGTGGGCTCCACGTAACCTAGACGCGCTGACCGCCTTTGGCTTGCTCTCCTGCTTCCCCATCATCACTCCCCCACCTCCTGTGACCAGATCAGATCCTTCAGTCCCAGCTTCTCCCTGCAGGTGTCACTGAAAGCAATGGTGCACTAGTACTGCCTGTGGGAGAGCACCCAGCTAATCAGGGTCACCAGCAGGAGTCGCTGTAGCGAATGGTGGCGCTGCAGTAGTTGTGGGAGAGCTCCCAGCTCCAGCCTCTCTCAGAAAGAGGTATGATTGGGAACAGGGTAGCAGCGCTGGCCTGTTGGGAATCTGCATTGGTACAACCCTGGTTCTCAGCCAGGGACTCAGATTTCTGTATGTCTGACTGTGGTGCAAGTAAAGTGACAAGCAAATAGAATGAACCAGCCCAGCTGTTCTGCAGCAACCAAGCGAAGAAAGAGAGAGAGAAAGAGACAGAGGGGGGCATGCACACCTCCCGGCTTACACCCGGCGAATGAAGGTGCAGGCACAGTTCAGTGCTAACAAGGCCTAGAGTTCCTAAGAGAATCGGCCAAGCTTGGCACTCACTGACTACAAGACCTGGCTGGGGCTGACTTTTCATCAGCTCTTAACCCCCAGTGGGTTTGCTCCTGCTACCACCAGAGCTGTTGTCACAGCCCAGTCCATTCACCAGCACCATGGAGAGCATCTGGACTGGGAAATGAAGCCTCAACAGGTCCTCATGCAGCCAAGCAGAGCAAGGATGGAGCACTTAGACTGCAGCCCAGAACCCAGGTCTGCTTACTGAATCTATTTAGAGTCCAGGTTGCTGAAGTGAGAAAGCAGGCAGGCTGGGCAGTGTCCCTTGAGGAGCCCTGGGCATACAAAAGTGAGTGTGCCAGCGTCCCCGGGGGAGCTGAGTGCTTTATTTGCTGGCCCTGTTTGCTCTCATTCACAGTTTCGTTCTGATGTGGGAGCAGCTGCTGCCACTGGCTGATGCACTCCTGTGTGCAGCAGCAGCGCGGAAATGACACAGTCAAGTAGCAAACCACATGCCACCTGAGCTAGTGTAAACACCGGACAGCAGGGGGCCAGTGGAACAGGAGGTGGCTGGCATCTCATTGGACAGGCTGGGCCCGAATCTCCATTGCTTACACCCTGTGTGGTCACTAACACACGTGCAGAGTGCTACCGTCCTGGTCTGGCCCACTTTGAGCCCTGACTACTCCCCTTCCCATCCTGAGGAAGAGACGGGCCCCCCAAGGCCCAGGGGAATGTCTGGTACTGTGAAAAGAGGGAGTGCCGAAGGCCAGAATTGCAGGCCACAATCCAAATGTCACTCTGTATGCAATCCCAGGCTCTTCAGAGAGCTGCATGGTGGTACAGATCAGGTCCGCCCCTAGAAAGGGAGGCAGATAAGAGATGGGAGATAGCTAGACATAGGCTATGTGCCCATCAGCATAGGAGCTCAGAGCTGTACCAACCAGTGCTACTTCCCCAGAGAGGAGCCGAGTCCTGCCAAAGCTCCAGCTCTGTCTAAGGAAAGCAACAAAATCCTTCAAGGAGGAACAGGCTTTTCAGGAAGACGAATCACAATCAGATTCTTTCAGTTCAGCGTCTCCCTGTAAACCACCATCTGTTCCGTCCCTCGATCTCATTCAGGATGAAAGAGGAGGCTGTGCTCTCCCCTTCCAGCAGTGAAGGGCTGGAAATGCCTATAGGAATGCGTGTGTGTCGCTGTCTCCATTATCAAACAAAGACGAGAAGGGAATTCAGTTCCAGGTTCATGTGGCAGATTTCAAACACACACGCTGCACTCCGCCATCGAGGGCATTTTCACAAGTACGTGGCATTGTGCGCTATACTCCAGTCTGCTGAGACCTGGCTCACCACAGCCAACCATTCACTCATAGCCCCTAGGATCCCGGGACTCTGCCCCGTGCTGCTCTTCCTGCCCCAGTTACCGCTTGCTTGAAAGGTGCACAGTATGGATGTGCCATGTCCCATGCTGGGGAGGAAGGCCAGCCTCATGGGTAGGGCACTGGCTTGAGACGTGGAAGACCCAGATTCAATTCCCTGTTCCACCCTGGACTTCCTGCCTTACCTCAGGCAAGTCACTGAGCCTCAGTTTCTCTTCTGAGAAATGGCATGATAAAGCTTCCCTACCTTACAGGAGTCCCCGAGAGGAGGTGGCACCACTGGGATAAAAGCACTGCCCATTGAAACATCACAGAACAAAACCCCTATGACTGAGGCAGCCACAGGTCCACAGACAGGTCCCACATTGTATCTGTTTCCTTTCTGATCTTCCCACACATGGTTGTGTGTGGAGCTGCCACTCTGGAGAAGTGTGTCTCTTCAGCAGCATTTGCTTTGTCCTCTCCTCAGGATGCGAGGGACTTGTTTGAATTAATTACATCCGAAAATGTACTGTTCATATGTTAACTGCAGCAGAAATACCTTTGTGTGTTAGCAGTTACCTAGCTCCTTCAAGGCAGCAATTAACACCTACTGTTAAATACCAAGAACTTCTGCACCACTGTTGCCCAGGTGCATCTGCTTCCCGGGACTTTGGGGATGGGGGCATGGTTGGCAATTGCATGGGTGGGGATTATTATATCTCCCTGCAGCATTTGGAGCTCCAGACGTTTGTAAGTAACTTGCAGGCTCATGCTTCTCCCCTATCCCCTCCCACACACCTGCCTTGTCTCACCCCCAAAGTTTTGATCAATCTGGGCCTCTAATCCTGCTCTGTTCCATCTAGTCTAATGCTGGCAGCGGCAAAACATAATCACTCAGGAGAACGTGGAGAACCTCCCAGGATGCCCCACGCGTGGGTTACAGGATGGGTAGAGAATTCCTCCCATCCCTTGCGAGCCACCTTGTAGCCTAAGATTCGATTTCCCTTGGATAACCAAATGGGACTCCACATTTGGCTTTCAATACAGGGCAGCTGACACTGATGGCAGCTGTGCAGAGGGGTGGCTTCCTGCTGGCTGGGACCTGCGCCTCTCCCAGGGCCAGGTCTCCTTTCTCCTGAGAAAGCCAAGAAACCTCCCATTAAAGAGTGAAGGGAAAAACAAACAAAAGTCAGCCTAGTTTGGAGAGCACCAAAAGAGAGTGCAGGGCTGTGCCTGGCCTGTGGGGCTAGGGAAGAAAAAACAATGGTACCAAATGGACCCTGGAGTTTGTTGAATTGAAGGGGATTGTGCTTGGCCTGGGGGAGGGTTTGGGATGCAGGGAAGTGTGAATGGGCCTGGGGGAGGGGGTGCTTGGGCTGGAGAGGGTTAAACAAGGTGTGAACCGGAGTCCCCTTCCTTCCCCCTGGGTTTAGTTACTCCTTTGATTAGAGAGTGTAAATGTGAGAAAACAGAGCTGGTGCCAATTAAAGCCGGCTCCCTTCTCAGAGCTTGTCCCCTGTGAACCAGCCCTTCTGGGAGGCTGGTTAGCACAGCCAATGTGGGAGACTATCCTGCATGGGGCAGCTGGGCCTCCTGGCTGTAACCAGGGGACTGGCAGATCTGGATCAAGTGCCCTGTGGAGAGGCAAAGATGCCCTGCAATGTGATTGGCTGGAGAGCCGGGTGGGAAGACGCCTGGAGGCAGGGATGGGCTGGCAGGCTGTCAAAATTATTGGGGGGGGGAGAGCCTGTCTGCCGCGCCCCCACCACCCCAAGGGGCACCCCACCACCCCTGGAGCCTGCCAGCCGCGCCCCACAAGGGGCACCCGCCACCACCCTGGAGCCTGCCAGCCCCCCACCACCCCCACAGGGCGCCCGGCCCCCCCTGGAGTGTAGGGTGGGGGCAGGCAGACTCTAGGGGGGCCGGGTGCCCCGTGGGGTGGGGGGGCTGGCAGGCTTGGGGGGGCGGGCGCCCCGTGGGGGTGGGAGGGCTGGCAGGCTGCGGGGGGGGGGCTGGCAGGCTCCGGGGGGGGGGGGGGCCGGGCGCCCCGGGGGGGCGGGGTCCCAGCCGGGGTTAGCAGGGCCAGGGCCCCGCCGTGCCAAGCTCCCCACAAGCTCCCGGCTGGCTGGGTGGGGGCGGGCCGGGGGCGGGACCGAGCCGGAGCCCCGCCCCCAGCCTGACAAGGGATGAGGTAATCGGGGAAGCGGCTGAAATTGAAGCCCGGCCGCGGCGGCTGCAGGAGGGAGCCGGGAGCGGCAGGTGCAGCGGGGGCCGGTCCTGGCTGCAGCGCCGGGCCCCGGGGAGGCGCCATGACCGAGCGGTGCAGCCTCTGGAGCGCCCTGTCGGCGGCCGCCTGCTGCTTCTACCGGGGATCCTTCATGCAAGTGCAGGTGAGGGGCTGGGCACGGCCGGGGGACACCGGCTGGCTGCTGGGGGGCACGGGGCTGGGCACGGCGCAGGGCACCTGGCAGCATAGGACACCGGCTGGCTGCTGGGGGGCATGGGGCTGGGCACGGCGCAGGGCACCTGGCAGCATAGGACACCGGCTGGCTGCTGGGGGGCATGGGGCTGGGCACGGCGCAGGGCACCTGGCAGCATAGGACACCGGCTGGCTGCTGGGGGGCACGGGGCTGGGCACAGTGTGGGGCACCTGGCAGCGTAGGACACCGGCTGGCTGCTGGGGGGCACGGGGCTGGGCGCAGGGCACCTGGCAGCGTAGGACACCGGCTGGCTGCTGGGGGGCATGGGGCTGGGCACAGTGTGGGGCACCTGGCAGTGTAGGACACCGGCTGGCTGCTGGGGGGCACAGGGCTGGGCATGGCAGGGGGCAGCTGGCAGCGTGGGACAGTGGCTAGCTGCTGGGGGGCATGGGGCTGGGCATGACAGTGCAGGACACTGGCTGGCTAGTGGGGGGCATGGTGCTGGGCACTCACTCTTGAGGTCAGTGATGGAGCTGGGCACCCCCTCATGCAGACCCTGACTTGCGGGGGGGGGCAGAGGTCAATTCCACTAGCCACTCCAGACTGGGGACTGCTCCTGGGGTGGGGGGTTGGAGCTAGACATCCCTGTAGGGCAGGTGCTGAGCTGGGTGAGGGGGGGGTCCCCATCCCCAGCTCTGACTCATTGAGCAGGAGAGGTAGCACAGGTGTGGAGGGAAACAGTGACTCAGGGTTTGGGGGGGGGTGAATCACCCCTCTGCCTGGCTGGTCTCTGGGGTGCCATGGAGCAGGGAGCACCCCATGTCTCAGTGCCAGGGGGGCAGAGGCAGCCCCCTGGGCTGGACTTGGCAGCACAGGAAGAAGATGCAAGTGCAAGCAGGGATATGGGGAGGGGGCACTGAGCTGCTGTCCGCTGCAAGGTGAGGGAAAGTGGGTCAGTCACCCCCCACTGCCTGGCTGAACCTTGCTAGGCTGCTGCTTTGGGGAACATAGCTCTTGGGGCTTGATAGTCAACTCTTCCCCCCTCCTCCCCAGGCTGTGTGTCAGCAGCAGGGGGCCAGCTAGGTCTGTTCCCCCCTGGTAATGCAGATCTGCCCCCGGCTTCAGCACTTGTTGGCCACACTCAGCTCTGGAGAGCGACTGAGTCAGGCTAGTGCTAACGCTGTTGCAGCCACTTGCTCTGCAGAGCCCTGCCGAGCAATCGAGACAGGGCTGCAAAGGCTCACCTGGCACAACGAAGTCAGGTCAAGGACTGGGAGCTAAATCCAGCCCCCACTCCTGCTGCAGTTGCCGCCTTGTGTGTGCTGCCCCCACCCCAGCTGGGGGAGCGGGGAGGATTCCCCGTGCTTTCAGACACAATCTGCTTTGCCGGCTCAGCAGCAGCTGCCTGCCACAGGGATGCAGCAGGGAAAGTAGCCAGGTCCTAATGCATGTGTGTGCCACTTGCTGGGTACCTGCGCTGGCAGCAGGGCTGGCATTGGGGGGCTCCAGAGCCCTGAGAGAGCCTGGAGGGAGACTGGGGGGGGCGGGGGGAGAAGAGGAAGATGTTCCCTTTTGTCTAACAGGAGCTTTTTAAACACAATTCCATGAAAACTGAATCAGTCTGGTTGGGACTCAAAAACCAAAACCCCTTTGCCAAGAGCATGGGGCCAGTTTTTTGGCAGTATTGCAGTTTTTCATTGTGGGTTGACAACAGCTGTAAGATTGGAATAATCATCCCTCCTTTCTCCCCCCCCCCTTTGCCTTGTCTAGTTAGGCTGGACTGTGAACTCTCTGGAGCAGGGGCAGTCTCCCACTAGGGGCATGTACAGCACCTAGCACAACAGGGCCCTGCCCTCAGCTGGACTACAAACACTACAGAGGAATACTCCACACTTGGTCCTGTTTTCAAGCAACCTTTCCCTGCGGCCGTTCTCTCTCCCCTCCCCCCTTCACCAAACAGGAGTAGCTGAATACAATCTAATCTGAGCACAGAACCCCCAGTTTCTAGGCTTTTGCAGTGAATATTTTTCCACACAGCCCAAAAAAGCAACATAGAGTCTGAGCCTCATAAGAAAAGCCTCTTTGCCCCCTGCCTTTGTCACCTCCTTTCTGTCACTTGCCCACCCCACCGCGTCTGACCATGCAACATGCTGGGCAGTCAGAGACGTAGGAAGAGCAAAGCTGACATGTAGTTACAGCAGTGTCGTCAATGTGCGGTGTTGAGGTTGGCTGGTGAGCAGATACAATGCAAAACCTAAGACACCTGAATCAGACACGTATGATGCTTCTACCAGGTGTTACCTGTGCTCCACTACCACCATTGGCCCAGGGGGGCACCCTCTCCCCTGCAGCTCACTACGTGCAAGGGTGCATTTAAATCCCTTCTTACAAAACACACTTCTTCCCGAAAGCCTTGTGGTGAGAACCCACCCAGCGTCAGCTAGAGACTTGCACCAAAAAGTCTCTATGGTTTGAAGTTCAGCTGCTTGGCCTACGCTACTGCATTGGCTGGGCCGGACTTCAGCTAAAGCATGCTTGGGTTCTTACCACCTTACAGCTGGGGTCACCACTTACACTTGTGCAGAGCAGGTGTGAAATGCTACCTGTGTTGGTGCTGGGGCGGTAGCAAGCAGTGGAGAAGCAGGTCCCTTCAGTATCTGTTTCCCATCGCACCAAGGATACACTAGGTGTCTGGCAAATGACAGGAGTGGAACACAGCATTGTAAGAGTCCAGCTGTATTTGACTGGAAATTCAGAGGAGAGTAATCTAGTACAGGAGGGGTTAAAAAAAGACAAACCCAAGAGCACGGTAGAAGGGATGACTTACCACTGGCATGCTCCCTCCAGGCTAGGCATAGTGTAGCAGCATCTTCTCCTGTAGCGGCCTCTACTAACAGCCAGTCTGGCCCTGAGGTGGTCTACTTCTTCTCAGGATTCAGCCCCCCAGCTGAGTCACATGATGTCTCACCCCTTCTAGGGTAATAGGGTAACAAACAAATGTCCAATCCCTCTGCCTGGTCTGCCACTCTTGAGTCTGAGCCCAGTAGGTTGTACACACTTTTCTTGGGCTTTGTACACCTTACCAGGGGCTGGCAGGGGAATGCAGGCCCACCCTCCACACTAGGCTCCAGTCCAGGTACCCTAGGACAGGCAGTGAAGGGTCATTCCACCAGACTCCCTACTACTACCTCCCTGGAGGTATTCCTACCAAGCCTTTGTCCTCATCCTCCAGAAGCCTGATCTTACTGGTCTGGTCTCTCCCTGCTACCAAAAGAGTGGTTGCAGAGTTTCTCCCTGTACCCCTCCCCCTTTATGTGCTACACTTCCTCTATTTATAGCATCACACAGTCCCTCCCCACTGGGTTTCATCATTAATTAGGCCTGGCCAACCCTCCAGGTGCAACCAGGTGGGTTAATTGTGTGGACTCTCCGGTCCTCTTTAGTCCTTTCATCAGCTGTGTGGGGTAGGCACCATATCACAAGTCCACTGCTTATGTCCCAGGTAACTTGGAGCTCCTTAAATCAGGAGGACTCTCCAGACCTGTGAGGTATAGTCCTGAGTTTTAGTGATCCTATCTGCACTGCCTGAGTGTAGGCAGAGCAGTCTAAAGCCCAGAAGCCCTGTCAATGCAAGCACTGATCTCAACCTAAAACCTGGGCAGGATTTTCTGGGGACAGCTTCTCTCTTGATTGTTGCAGAGCCTTGCTGAGGGAACATCCACAGGACATACAGCTCTGGCTCCTCAGTGCATGGGTTAAAGAAAGGGGCTTTAGGCACTCTGACCCAGCACTGCAAGAGTTAAACCAGCTACAGTCTCTCTTGCTGGGACCCTGCAGGGGATGTGGCATTACGTCCCAGCAATGCAGGGTTAAGAGCCCCAAGTGCTCACCTGGCTCTGCCGGATCTTTATTTCCATCTATCTGTCCAAGCCCCCAGAGGGAACACGCACTGAACTCCACATGAATGACTGGAGCCTTTCCAGCTGACAACAGCATCTCTGCCCCTCCACCAATAGCAATGAACCGCCACCCAGCACTGGAAGCAATGACATCATTTCTGACCAATGGCAGCTCAGCAAAGGGATGCAGCTGCAGCCTTGGAGTGAGATAACGAATATCTAGATAGATGGATGTGCATACTCATGCCCTGGCTGTGTCTACACTAGAGACTGAACCAGTAGCATAGCACCCATCTAAGTACCAACACTGCAACATGTCCATCATAGCCATGCTGACTTGCCTTCAGCTTTGCCCGACATCCATACAACTATCTGCAGTTGCACTAACTGCTATTCCATAGTACAGCCCCCTAACATTTCAGAGTCCCCCCCCACCCCCCATCCCACGCTCATGTTTCATTGTTCCAACAGAACACAGCTGCCGTGAGAGGTCATGTAGCCAGGAGCAATTCCAAAAGAGGGCTTTGAATATCAGGACAGAGACCTTGAACTGGAGTCTGACCTCAGTGGGGAGCCAGAGCAGAGAGTGGTCTACTTGAGTGATGTGTTCAGTGACCTATGTTGCTAAACAGACGGGCTGGTGCGTTCCGTACCAGTGGGCGCTCTTTCGGGATGTGTGGCTTCGTTCCTAGATGGAATGGAGGAGTGAAGTGTTGTTGGTTTTGGTATTAAAGACCAGTATGATTGATTGTGCTCATTACACAGGCTTTCCCCCAGATTCTACTTTATTATACACAAACAAAAATTCAGGCCAGCTGCAATGGCAAACCAGGGTAACGTAGTTACATGAACAATGGTAACTGAATATTTTACAGGTGCATCTTGTCCATCTAACTGGGGATTCTAGTCCTCTTAGGTGACTGTGGCAGAGGGGTGCAATACCTGGAGTGAGGGCTATGAAGGAGCTGGAGAGTAGGAGGTGCTCCAAAGAGCACAATTAACCTGTATCTGGCAGGTGCAGGGGCCAGTTATTAGGTTCAATGTGATGCCTGAGTCCTTGGAAAAACTCTCATTAGAATTGCCTGATCTCAGGTCTCCTTCCCCAATCATTCCACTTCTGCCTGAACCTGTCCAGTCTCTTAAAAGCGGGCATCATTTTTACCTCCTTCCATCATTCACTCCAAGACCCTTCTCACGTCCCTCTACGTGTCCCAAGTATTGGTTTTCCTTGCTTTTCCTGGTCCTTGGGCTTCTTAGCCGTTCCACCATGGATCGCATCCTCCGGCCCCACATCTGTAGCAGGTGCTACAAAGAAAAAGAAGTGGAGTTGACAGCATCCCTGTGCAGAGGGTTCCAGCAAGGGACTGTCAGGCAATTCTTGAGTTCATGAGGAAATTAGAGTTACTCACATGGATTGTATCAAAGGAACCACTCCCTGGATGGAGAGGCTAAAAGAAGTTCTGTGGGGTTTGATGGAAACATGCATTACTCCTGCAACTGATTTGCATTTTCAGACACAACTGCCGAGGATCTGGGGGCGAGGGGGAAATAAGGGCTAAGATTAATTCTCTCGGCTAGACTGATAAAAAGGTATCTTGTGCCTGACAGCAGGAGGACATGTGGCGTAAGCTAACTCTCATGGCCTGTACTAGTTGTACATAGAAAATATGCCCAGGATTGTCTTTCGTGCATTAGCTAGAAAGAATGAAATGGGACTGCAGGTGGGTAAGAGAAACGTGTCTCTTATTGCCATGTCTGGCCTAGGGCAGAAAGAGAAAATGGAGTGTAAGTGTCTTGGCTACAGGGCCCCCCTGTAATTCCTTTCAATAAAATTCTCTGATTCTCAGCCTCTCTCTGCCCCTTCTAGTCCAGCCGAATAGCATGGCTCAGCCAGTCGCCGAACTGGGCATTCTCACCCCGGCTGGAAGCTGGCCTACTACTGCGGGGATGCCAACCCTGGGGAACTAACCCGCTCATCTGGCTGATGGCATTCGGCAGCCGGTGCTGTGCTGCGCAGGGACGGGGGAGGGAAGCAGGGAGAGGAGGACTCCCCCTGCCTTCTTCCAAGCAGTAATGGCAGCATTCCCAGGAACCTGGAAGACCGTCTCAGCCCCCATAGAGCTTGGGCAGAAGGTTCTCTTCCTCCTGCTGAGCCAGCATGGCTGCTGTGTTGGACTCCCCGAGCAGATCCTGGTAATGTCTGTGGCAGCTCCTACTATTGTCTAGTTCTGGCGTGACCGTTTCACCTCCTCCTTCCTCCCCACTGTGCTGCGAGTTGCCTCCCTGCTCTCTAGTAGCATACTGGGCTGCATGGAAGGGCAAGTGCCAAGCACTTGGTCCAGGTACTTCTGGAACACGCATGTTCTTTACCCTGCACCAGATGTACTGTTATTGTCCTGGTCCTTGTGCGGGACCGTAAGTCTCTTGATCTCTTGGCATTGCTAACTGCTCTGGGTGCTGCCCTTCTCAGCTAGTCAACCAGAATGCCCGGTTACACACCAGAGTGTTCCTATGACAGCATTCAGCTGGCCTTGGATCTCCTCATCTTGCCAGCGCCTGCTTGTCGGCTCCTGGCCAGCTGGCAGCACGCTCATGGGAAGGCCTCCTCTGAGACGCGCTAGTGACTGAGGCAGAATCAAGCTGATTGCTGGGATAATGGTGCATAACTCCATGGTGTGCACAGGGCTGGTTGTGCACATGGCGTCTGGCACACATGACCCTGTGCAGAAGGCAGACCAGACAGGCAATTTAAGCAGCGACAGTGGGAGAAGGAGGGCTGCATGCACCAACGATGCTCTCACACCAGCAATCCCCATCCATGCTGGCACTGCACACTGAAGGACCATGCGGGCTGATTCCAAGCATGTCTAATGCAGATGGTGCACTGCTAGCACGTCTGCACATGGATGTACAGCGCGTCACAGGCGTGCAAAGGGGACCAAGTGGAGGCTAATGCAGCACACTCTAGTGTAGACAAGGCCATCCAGGGACAGCTAGGGAATAAACAGTGCACAGCACAGGGCTGGAAAGCATGGCAGAGCCCCTGCAATGGTGGGATCTCTCCATCCAATCAGCAGGGCAGCTCAGGGTGCTCTCTGCTCTCCCCCCTCCCCACCCCTAAGGCAAGAGTCTCCTGCTCATTCAACACTATCCCTTTTTTCTGCTAGTTTAGCACTTGGCCAACAGCACTAATGCTGTCCTGGCCTCTGGCCAAATCCAGTCTCAGGGACAGTGGGTGCTGCTTGGCTGGGCTTGTTTGGTTTTGTTATCCTGCATATTTGCATATGTGGATGGTGAGGATTTGGGGAAAGCCCACATGTACGATATTGGCTGGAACAGTCACTAATCCGGGGGGGAGGGGGAAACAAATCCAAGACTAATCTATTTATTGCGGGCGTAACATTGGAGGTCCTCAGGCTGACTAATGCCAGTTTCTTATCAAACAGACTGAAATAGACCAAACGCACTCCTCTCACTTATTCCTTGCTTTAAAAAAAAAGACGATTTCTGGATGATTGCTATTGAAAACTGATATTGTGGTAGCATCTTGCTGCCACCCAAGTTGGTGCCCCATCACACCAGGCGCTGCATCCCTGTGGCTTGTCTTCTGCCATGTGTAAGGGTACATCGGGGATGAGGTGCATGAGGGGGTTGAGGGGGAGATGGCTATCGCCTGCAGGGGGAACTGATGCACCGAGAGGTGAGATAGCGTGCTCCCACTCTATATGGGGTGAGCTGACTCTACAAACCTAACGTACTGTGGTGTGGGTCCTGCTGTATTTCCAGGAGGAAGGGCAGGGGGGAAGCTTTCATTGCGTGGATGGAGTTGTGATGGGATCCTGGGGGCTCTGCTGCACGTGCCCACGCAGTCCATTGACTGTCTGTCTATTTAGGTTAGTGGCAAAGGTTAAAGAGCCTCCCGGAGTCTCTCTGGCGAGAATGAGGTGTGTGCCTGAGGGGGTTGGAGAGAGATCTCTGGAGCAAGCTAATGGGGAGAGGGAAGGGCCATTCTCCCAGCTAAATGATGCAATGACTAATTCTAGGCAGCAAACAGCTTTGAAAAAGCTCTTGCTGGCACTTTCTGACCCTCAGCAGCGCTTCCTCTTCTTCCTCTGTGCATGCTGAGCTGGGGTCACTCCCATACCCCCCCAATTGCTCTGGATTGCCCCCAATTCTCAATACAACTCCCTGTTATTCTCCAAGGTACCGCTGGGAAAGGGGGGAAAACTAAAGCGGGAATGAAACAGCCGGGAGAGCTGTTTTCCCCCCACTTCGGGCCGCTCTGAGAGCGGCTGCATCGGCAGAGAACAGAGGGGATGGAAATGACATAATCACCAATTCCACACACCCCCTGCCCCCCCCCCCCCGAGCCCTCCCACTCTCAGGCACTAGTGACTTCAATAGGATCCCCCCACTGTGGGGAGTCCCACCCCAGACCCCCACTGCTCCACCCCCTCTGTGTGGCTCATGTACTGCCAGGTGGGCCCTGCAGGCTGCACCTCAGTGTACATCCTTCCGCTCCGCATCCCCTTCTGCCCTAGAAGCTAGTTTGGGAGGTGTTTTATTGGAAGCCTTTGCTGCAGGGGAGGGAGCCGCCATGAACAAGCTGCTGCCGCCACTCACATGGAGAGATGCGGGCGGCTCCATGTCAGAGGATGGGGTTGTCATGGCAACGGTATCTGCTCAGGCCTAGGCCCCCTGGGAGGGAGCTGGACTTTGGCTGCATCCCCTGGCTACCATTCATTGCTAATAAAGTTCAGCCGTGTTGCATGGGTTTGCCTGTGTGTTTAAGGACTTGAGGGCAGGAGAACCCCAGCTAACGGGGAGTCCGCAGGATACCTGCTGCTCCCCCTCAAGTCAGTGGGAGTTCTGAGTGCTCTGAACCTCACAGGATTGGGCCCCAGTGCCGTCAGAGGAATTCACATCCACCGCTCCAGTCCAGTGGTAGAGACATAGCTGAGCACAGGCAGACACATGGGGTGCCATGTCTCGAGGGCTCCAGAAGAGTGCAGGGCTCACTCCAAGCACTCTGCTGCAGGTTCCCAGGAGCCACCAGCAGGTGGGAGAAGAAAGGGTCTGGTGTGTGGGATCTGGTTGGAGCCCGTGCCAGTGCAGTTAGTACAAAGGATTCTGGGATACTCTGGGGAATGTCAGGAGCAAGGTTGTCAGCCCCATCTCGGCCCAGTATGCCACTGGGCAGCACAGTACAGTACAGCTTCACAGAGCACACATGAATTTGAAGCTGCTGTGAGCAATCCAGATCCCCTGAAATCAATGGAGTTTCACCTGCTGGTGACAGGTCTGGAGTTGGCCCCTTCTGGTCTGAGGCTGTATCTAGGATCCCCAAAATACTTGGTAACTGTTGTTTGAGTCGGGAGAGTTCAAATAAAATGTCGGAGACAGAGGAAAGGGAGAAGAGAGACTTTAAATCAGGAGGAAGGCTGGATGGAGCAAGAGAGAAGGCAGCTGTTCCAGAAGGCCGTGGCTGCAGAGCAGAAGGCACTTGCACCACAAGCGACTAGTGCATGCAGTGGTGGGCTTGGGGACAGAAAAAAGGCAAGTTCCTGTTGAGCATGGAGTGGGAAGGTCTGTGGATTAGCTAGGGCAAGCCGAGGGAGGAGTTCAAAACAAGAAGGGCAGTTTTCCAGTTCCAGGACAAATGAACATGCTGCCAGCAGAGCAGAGGATAGGAGGGTGTAATCATGCATCTGTGTACTTGAGGTAGCTGGGGAAGCCATAGAGAATGGGGTTGTAAGAGGAGATGAAAGCTTAGCTCGGGACTTCAGCAGAGGTGACATAATGTACACAGAGGGAATTCCTGGGAGGTGATGACAGGCAGATTTGCAGATGGAAAGCTTGTGGTTTAGGATGATGCCTACGTGGAAGGCACATGGGAGGTCTGATTGCCCAAGAGAGAATAGTCTGCCTGAGACAATTAGCTGAAGGAAGCTGGGAGGAAACCACAAGTTTACTTGGTCAAGATGGATGGGGAGGAATCATTAAAGGTGTCAAGAGATGGAGCATCGAGTATCGTCAGGGTAGAGATGTTTCAGGTTAAAAAACCGAAAAAGGATTGAGGTGGTAGAGAACAGGAGGAGGAAATGAACCTTCTGGGACTCCGTAGAGAAGGCATCTCCACCAGCGAAAGAGTCTGATAGGTAGGACCAGATCCGTGACCAGAGAGCACTTGATATGTTACACAGCTACGGAAGGGACCCAGGAGGAGTCGTCCTCCATGGTGTCAAAGGCTTCGCTATGGTCCAGGATAGCGAGGCGGGAGAAAGCTTCATCAGCGGAAGAGAAGCCATACTCACTGTAATGTGGCTTCCAGCCTCTGGCCAGAGTGAGAATAGCCCACCAGGAAGGTGGTTGGAGAGCTGAGCTGGAGCAACGCTCTAGTGCTTTACTAAGAAAGGAGAGGGTGGCTGGTGACGGATGTAAAAGAACTGGGGCAGGAACGGATAAAGGAGCTAACCTACAGAGAAGGTCTGGAGAGCACGTAGACCTGTGGCAACAGAAGGAGTGGAAGGGGAGTAGACAGGAAGGTGTTGGGCATGGGGGCAACATTCTAATGAACCAAGGCCAGCTGTCATGCAAGTGCAGGTCTGAAGCATTTGCCTGTAGATGTGTGTGTGTGTGACCCTTTAATATCCTACCAGCTGGACCATGGCTAGTGGTTCACCTCTAACTTCAGCCACCAAACACCTCAATGAACTCTGCTGGTGCTGGGGCAAGGCAGCCCTTATACCATATATCCAGATCAGAGACATGGGGGAGGGGGGGTGGGGGGGAAATAGAACCACAATTTTTCCAAATCCCCATTGGTTTCAATGGGAATTCTGTCAGAGTAGGAATGCGAGACCCTGGCCATAAATGGATGTGGCAATCACAGTTATTCGGTGTGTTAGCATTTAGCATCCCATAATCAAAAGGGGTGACAAGGGGCTTCAAACCTCTAACCACTGGAGTGAGCCAAACTTTGCTGTCAGTTACACCCTGGATTGCAGTGCACTTGCATCATTGTACCTGGGAATGTGGGCCAGTAAGTATAATAAGGAGGAGGAGGAAAAGGTGGAAATTAAACAAAGGAAACTTTGTAATAGTGAGATGCTTCAGACTCTTATATGAAGTGGTGGGAACCCCATCAGAGTAATTTCTAACTGGACAAAATGGGTCTTGTATCTGCATTACAGATGAGGAAACAGATGGCATTATTTGCCTGATGTGATAAATGAGAATGGAACCCAGGAGTCTTAACTCCCAGGCCCCTCTGCACTAGATATTTCAGCGCTGGCCCAGAATGTGCAACTAACCCTGAACTGCGGGGCTGTGGGTCATGCCTGTCTTAAGTGGTGCTCCAGGTTCTTTCTATACAAAAGAAGCCTGCATGAGTGTGTGTTGTGCAAAAGAATGCAATGGGGGGGGCCAGTGGCACTCCCAGGTGTAAATCCAGAGCAACTCCTTTGAGATGCTGCACTGGTATATGGGAGAGCCCAGCCTGCCCTCGCAGGAAGAGGGATCCAAGGTCTAGGCTTGTGTAGGTGCGGGCATGTCCGGCTGGGATTATGGAGCTCCACTGGGCATTTGTGACTGGGCATCCCCTGCAGCCCTCTGGGAATCCTGTCACCTCTCCCTGACGCGGAGTCTGAGCAGGGTGGTCCTGGGCCTGAGTCCCAGCTTCAGCTGAGCCGAGACATTACGTCATTCCCTTGTGTCTCTCTAGGGGCGGGGGGAGGGGAGGATTGGAGGTTTTAGGCTCAGGTGCAGGAGTGTTAGTAAAAAGCTCATTTTTATGCAAAAGATTCCCTTTAAATCTGTCATTATTATTCATGATACTAGCAGACTAACAGAGTGGAGTTAACCCTTTCGTGGATGGGTCTCTTGTGTTACTCCTACGTGATCCATCCTTCCCCGCAGGGTGAGCTTTCCCCAACAGTGCACTGATTACAGATCAGATGAAGTGGCTTTTTTTATTTGATTTTATTTCTTTTTAATTTGAGTTGCTCTGGCCCAGACTCAACCCCTCCCCCCTTCAAATCCTGACCACAATGCCACTCACTTCTCTGGCCTCCCGCTGGGAGGTGACATCCAAATATGCTGATTGTTCCAACCTCACAGTTGTGTGTGTGTGTGTGGGGGGGGGGGGGGGAAACAGCTGAAATGCTGAATAGCTTTGCAAGGAAAAAGCATCTCTTTACATCTAGAGAAAGGATAGCATTAGAGCCTATGCACGAGCCTGTAGAAACATGGAACTACACCTAGCGTGGGGAGTAGGGGGATGGCTGGGGGACAGGGCGGACTCGACCCAGGAACGGGCAGTGCTTTTATAATGGAAAGCTGGTTGCAGCCTAGCATCTTGGTGGCAGTCAAACTACTTTCCAATAGAAGTGACACGAGAAGCTGCTCCAACCAGGGAAGAAGGATGGTCTGCTAAAGACCTGCCTTGAAGTAGGTGAGCCTTGGTTCCTCATCTATACATGGGGGAGAATACCTCTGTGACAAGGCAACCCCTCCCCAGGGCACCCTCCAAAGTCAGGTCATGGCACAACAGGTGCATCTGCCTCAGTTTCCCCATGCTCCAACCATAAAAAGGAACACAGTCTACTACTGTCCGATACAAAGTCCCATCTTTGGGCATAATTGATGTAGAGGTACAATAGTCCATAGAACCGCCATGGTAAAACTGTTCTCCCACTTCCCACAGTAAAACATACAAAGGTAGTGAGATTTTTTTCATTCTCCCCCTAGGGATCTCACTTCCAGGTCACCCACCAGCACTTGGTTCCCTCCCAGTCCCTTTCTGCCCTTGTTCCAGAGCCCCACTCTCTAGACCATCCACATGAAAATCACCAGTCTCGTGACTTAGACCCAAACACCAGCCAGTGATTCAGCCCTTTTCAGCCTCCCCTCATTGGCTCTCCAGCTCAGGAAGGTCAGCAGGCTAGCCCCTTTCCTGACACGCTCAGGTAGCTCTCACCTGCCCCTTTCCTTGTTCTTTCGCTCTGTGCTCACAGGCAGCTGGGGGACTCTCCAGGTCTCTCTCCTTCCCTCTAGGTCCCAGCCAGGCATCCTTTTAAGCCCAGTTGAGGGTTGGCTTCTCAGTCACAGGTGAGCTGGCCTCTTCCTTCTTAAAGAGCCAGTTGCGACAGCCTCTTTATTTTACAGGGACAACATCCATTAAAGTGTGAAGAGCTCAGATACTATGGTGAAGAGGGCCAGATAGAGAACATTGAATATTTCTGCAACAACAATACAGATAGACAGACAGACCACTATAAAGAATGGGAAGTGAATTCTGCCACATAAATATCTTCGGGCACAATAGCCCGGTGTGGCCAAATTAACTGTAAGCACAACAGACATATTGCAAGATGTTACCCCGTTGGAAACAGAGGGAAGCTTTGTACCATTTTGGTTGCTATCCCATGATGGAACAAAATCAAAGCCATCCCTCTTGCATCTCGACAGGTGTCTTATGTAGCTGTCTCCATATTGTTCATGGCAACATGTGAATGCAAGGGATGCGTGGATAGTACATGTGCGCGTCTCCCATGTGCACAGCCCAGAAAAATTAGTGCCAAACAAGCCAGAAGAGTAAGGGTTTGATTCAGTCCAAAACCTTCTGGCGGATCAAATTCCCAGCCCCACTTAGAAATTAAGACTCATTCACCCGATAAGCCATGACTGAGCAGGCAAATATTGTAGTAGTGAGCATGGTAGCCCAGTTCAGGTGTAGGGTTTAGAATTGCATTGCGACGGGGTCCTGCAGTGCCAGCTGAGATGATGCACTGGAAACAGAGGGAGCGCACTGTACATGCAGGAACCTACATTGAGGACTGTGCTGTAGTCACCTGCAGCTTGCTGCAGACAGGATCGCTGGCTCTGACCTTTCTTCCTCCAGCAGCTCTGCCTTCTGTTGCACTGGCGTCATTGGCTCCTGGCCTGCTGGGACTCTGACAGACAGAAATAACCCAGTGATGTCATACAGTTTGGTGGCAGAGTAGGGAGGGCAGAGAGGAGGCTGTGTCCAGTGGGACCTCTCGTCCACTGCAGGGGAGTTGCAGGTGCTTTGATTGAGAGAAGCATATGCTGCCCGAGCGGAGGAACAGGGGCATCAATACATCTCTCCTCCCCCGAGCGCGTGTGTGAACAAACACAGGCGCAATCAATCCAGGAAGAAAAGCAGTGAAGCAGCACAGCTGGCCCCAGGGGATGTGCAGAGTGAAGGGCTCCTCACAAGAGCCTTCTCGTGAAACCAGCTGTCATCTCGGGTTCCACTACAGACAGCACATCCATGCACCTTCCCGTCACCGGGTGCACAGGATCATTGTACAGCTCATGTTAGCTGACAATTCTCTTTACACATCATCCCCCTTCCCCCACCACAAGCCCCGATCTCTGTTGGTGACAAACCATCCTTACACTGCTGCCATCCGTAACTCGGTGTTGGTGGATCTCTGCTGTGCGGTGGCAGCTCTGTATTGGAGGGGATCCTTCTACAGCTGGTGGGGCTCCTATCTCCTTGGGGTATCTGGTGTGTCTAGGATGGGCCCTCTCCTCCGGCCAAGGGCAACTCCTTGGGTGCTGGTTCTGTTCTCGGGTGGTTCCTGGCATGTCCAGAGGAACGGAGTGGTGGCTGATGTGCACTTGTGCTCTTTCTAGTTCTCCAAGGAGAAGTACATCCTTGACTCTTCACCGGAGAAGCTTCATAAAGAGCTGGAGGAGGAGCTGAAACTGAGCAGCACGGACCTGCGCAGCCATGTGTGGTACCATGGGCGCATCCCCCGAGAGGTGAGGGGGAGCTGGGCTGCTGCTGGAAGCCCCAAGCCTTGGCTGCCTGCCCTGGAGAATCCGGGCTGGCCTCAAGCACTAGCGCAGCAAGAGACACCCTAAGGCCCATCTCCGCAGTGGGGCTTTGAACTCAACACCTTGCCCATTCTGCCACTGGCAGCAGGACTGGAAGGAGAGGGCAGGACGCTCTTGCCCCCTGCACTGGGACACCTCATGGCTGGATTTCCCCTTCAGGCAGCCTTGGGATATGATCTTGGTTGGGGCTGAGAAGAGAGACAGAGACCTATAGAGTGACAGGAAGAGGTGGAGAGAGAGGGAGCAGGCTGGTCTCACATGAACCCACTCCACTGGGAAAGGGTCGCTGGCCAGTCTGCATTGCCTCCGTGGATCTGTGCTGCAACACTGCCTGGCCATGTGGTCATGGGACCATTCTGAGCAGCACTTGGGGGCACAAGCAGTTCCCTTGAACCCTGATGATACAAATACCCCCACCCAGTTAAGGGTCCCCTCAGCTCCTCTCCACTCACTTGAGTGGCCGTGGAACCAGCCTCTCTTCCCCCCGCCCCTCCCAATAGTCTTTAGGTCTAGCTTGGGGCAGATGGGGAGATGAATGCTTGGAGGAGGAACTCAAGTGCCCCACAAGACAATCTTGCTCTGTTCTGGGGTGGGCACAAAGGGACATGGGTGTTGCAACACTCGGCATTGGCCTAACTTTTAGGCGCCTAGAAAAAAAAATGGCAGAAAGGACAGTGATCCACAAGTTTGGCGCCGAGGCTCCCTGTGCAGTAACCTGGGGAGAGAGACACCTTACAATGCCATTCATAAAAGCCAGCATGCTAGGCAGGGAGCCATCTGAGCTCACCAATGGGAGATCCCGACCAGGGGGATGTATGCTAAGCCCCGCCCCTCTGTCAAAGATAGGCGCCTATGTCAGGGCTGAAGGGAACACTTGTCCATGCTGGTGATCCACAAATGGGAACCCACTGCCTGGAGCCAGACGGCTTCAGCACCTAAGTGGTTTCTTGCAGGAATGAATTAGGCGCCTCCCTTGCTTCATATGCAAATGGCTGGAGGAGGAGCCGCCACCCACCTTATAACTTTTAGCCCAGAGCAAAGAGTGATTGGAGCAGGGGGATTGGCCCTTGGGTCTCCCACCTCCCAGGTAGGTACCTGGGCTCTAGAGTCAGCCTCTCTCTGGCTCAAGGACTGTTTCAGTCATTATCCACAGTAGAACGGTCGTTGGGCGAGAGAGAGAGAGAGAGAGACTGACTCTGTGGCTCAGCGGTTCGGGTGATGGGGTCCAGCCCCCCTGCTCTGATCACTCTTCATTATTTATCCCCCATGGAACAGCTTCAACGGGAGATACTGAGAGCGCCCCACATCGGAATATCCCCTAGCTCAGTGGTTAGAGTGCTTGCCTGAGAGGGGGAAGACCCCCGTTCAGAGCCTGCCCCCCCCTTACCTAGGTGGCAGGGGAGAAATTGAACCACTCAGGTGAGCGATCGAACCACTGGACTAAAAATTAGAAGGTAGGCACTACCCCCATCCCCTCATCTGGCCAGATTTTGAATGGCACCTGATTCAGTCGGCATGCTGAGAGGCCACCCTACCAGATCGGGCCCTGTGCATGACTTAGGCTGACAAACGCCTGCCTTCCACTGGTTTGGGATTCCCTCTGATGGTGGCAGATGGGTGCCTGGAGGTCTAGAGGGAGGCAGCAGTGCACATTTCCGGAGGCAGAAACCGAGGTGCCAAGGGAACTTTTACCCTGAAAACTTAGGCACTGAGGGAGTTTAGGCTCCTATAGGGTTCCGTGAGAGTTTTGTGGATCTCAGCGGAGCCTAAAACTGGGGCATAGGTCCCATCTTAGGAAACTCCATGAATCTGGCCCCCATTCTGTGTCCTGGCAGGTCTCTTCCCACCCCACAGTTTCAGGGGATGGGACTGAGATTCTAGCTCATGCAACAAGGAGCATTTTGAGAAGGAAGCTAGCAGAGCTCCCCCAAGCTCCTTGCAGCCACGTGAGAGGCCTGGATCAGGGGCCTGATTCACCACTGCCGTGCACCTGGTGAAATCACCTACCCCAGTGCAACATGGTGCAAAACGCAACCCAGTCAGAGCTGCAGCACTTTTGTAAATGACTGCACAAGGTGCAGGGCAGGGGAGAATCGGGGCCCAGGGCTGGGCCTAGGCTAGTGCCATCTCCCTCTTTCTCACCATGCACCTAAGTCTTCTCCATCCCCTCCAGGATGAATTTATTTCATGATCCAAACACCACCCGCCACTCCCCCCACAGATCCCTATCCCCCGCTGACACCCATCCCCCACCCAGGTTATGGAAAGTTGCTTCTGGTGGCGCCCACCCAATATCTCACTCGGCCCAAGGCCCTGCTGACCCCAGGGCCAGCCCCACCCAGAGCAGGGGAGGTCTGATCATCTCCGCCTTGCGTCCCCAGGTGTCGGAGAGCCTGGTCCAGAGGAACGGGGACTTCCTGATCCGTGACTCGCTCACCAGCCTGGGGGACTACGTGCTGACGTGCCGCTGGAGGAACGAGCCGCTGCACTTCAAGATCAACAAGGTGATGGTGAAGTCCAGCGACGGCCGCACCCACATCCAGTACCTGTTCGAGCAGGAGAGCTTTGACAACGTGCCCGCCCTGGTGCGCTTCTACGTGGGGAACCGCAAAGCCGTCTCCGAGCAGAGCGGCGCCATCGTCTACTGCCCCATCAACCGCACCTTCCCGCTGCGCTACCTGGAGGCCAGCTACGGACTAGCCAATGGGAAGCACAGCGGGCCCCACAGCCCCGCCAGCCAGAAAGGGGGGCACATCAAGAGGCGGAGCATCACCATGACGGACGGATTGACGGCCGACAAGATCACCAGGGGCGAGGGGTGCCCCACCAGGTAACGAGATAAGTGAAAGGCGGAACATAAGGGTCTCAGAGGACCTTGGCATCTCACCACATCCCTGGGATTATCTCCATTCGGGGAGACTAGCACCAAGAGGGGAAATGACTAGCCACAGATCACACAGCAAATCAATGGCAGAGCCCAGACTAGAACCCAGGAATCCCAACTCCTAGTCCCCAGCCCCCAACTTGCTGGACAACACACCAGAATAATCAGCAACTGGTTGCATTCCTCGCTAAGAGCCACAGAGCGCTTTGAGCGAACACCCCTTAGCGTCACCAGTGAGTCAGATCAGTTAAAGCTGCAGCAAGCATGCACAGGGTACCCGACCAGCTTGGTAGGGTTATACGTTCCGCCAATTTCATTTGATTGGATCTTAAAAAAAAAAAAAAAACACACACACCCCGGCCTTGCCAAGCACTCCAGAGATGGGAAATGGAAAGAACGGTCAAACTCTCACTTACTCTTCACTGCTCAGTTCTGCCCTCCGGTCAGCGTAGGCAGTGAAACCAAAACGAGTCAATTTCCCCTCATTTCTTGGCTATTTCTCCTGCACAGCCCCATGTGTCTGGTTTGGGTTACTGGCCCTCTAGGGGAGGGTGGGGACAGGCTGGGGAGAGGAGAATGGTTAAACGCAAACGGCTGTCACTGACTGTTAATACACAACTAGCACAAACCTTTCTCTTCTGACTTTGGTCCTACAGAGCCGACGCGCTGGGCCTGAATTCGCTGACGGTCCTGAGCATTTCCTAGAGAATCATGGCCTGCTTTCCAGAAGTGCTGAACAGCTGCAGCTCCCATGGACTTCAGCTGGAGTCGTAGGTGCTCAGCACTCTTGAAAAGCCCATCCCCACAGACTGGACTTTCAGCAGAGCTTCCCTACCACATACTTCTGAAAGTCCGGCTGCTTGTGCTGGTGTGTAAACGGGAGCGGAGCTCTCCTGAAAATCAAGTCCTGTGTGCCCTCTCCTGGGGTGTGGGCATATTACCCCAGCCACCCCTGAAGCCTAGGGACCAAATTCGCTGCTGGCACAAACAGACACAAGTTCACTGACAGTTGCACGTGTTTACACTGTGAATTTGTCCCTTGGCATCTACCCTGGAGCGTCTACAGGAGCCATGTGTTTTGAGGGATCAGTGACTTGACCTATTTTTACCCCGCCCCAGCGTATCCTTACCGCATCATCGAGACGTCATCCGGAACTGCGCAGTCAGCGTGGACCAAATCCAAGATCTCCATTCCCCAATGTCTCCCATCTCCGAGAGCCCACTGTCTCCGGCCTACAGCACCGGTAGGAATCCCTCAGCCCCGTGGAAAGCAGTCACACACAGAGACTCAAATGTGCATTATCCATAGTATGAAGAGTGGAATTGGGGAAAGAGGGGAGGTACTTCGCTTGGTGTGACACCAGAGGCTCAGGCATGCAAAGTGGGCCAGGCTGCTACTAGATAGACACCAGCCCTGTGGCACATAACACTGGCCTCTACATGCTTAATACAGATCTTGTCAATGAGTCAGGCTTCACCCCTTCCTCAGCCCTAGTGGCCAGGTGCCACACTATGGATACTGCCTCAGTTTCCCCATTTGAGTTTGTAAGTCCAAAACAATTTTGTATCAAAGAACGACTAATCAACAGAAAACATGTCCCAAACAGGGAACGACCTTCAATTTGAGTCTGATGCCACTCCTAGCTCTGTTGTTGGGGTGCCCCCTCTTCCACGGTGTCTGGATCCTCCGTGGATAAAGAGCTTCCTGGAAGCTGGGGTACTGTTCTCGCCAGTCCTTCAGTTCTCTTTACATAAATAACCCTCAGTCCTCCTTTCTGGAGCTCAGGATACTGCTGTCATCAGGACTTTGCTTATTTTTCCCATCTCTCCTACCCAGCACTGGGGTTCAGTTCTCAACAGTCCTTCCCATAACTGGTTTAGGAGGCGCTCCCCTTGTGCATTGTGGGGTCTCCTCTCTAAGAGCTCTCTGTCCCCAATTGATCACCATACTGATTCCTCTCCAACTGAGTTCTGCTGACCTTTATATTCAAATCCGGTACTTACCTAGCAGTTAAGCACCAACCAGCCGGCTGGATGATCAGTTAGCCCCTGGGCAATCAATTAGCCCCAAGGCTGTCTCACCAGCTTTAGTCATGGGTAAACCGGCCCCAATTTCCTCCAAAAGGCCTGTCACCCTATGACCGATCTCTTTCCTACAACTCTACCTGCCTGCTGCATCACTTATTGCTAATGCAACACCAACTGTCTAAAATAACCCCTCTTCAGAGTAAGGGAAAACATCCAGAGAGAATGAAAGTCCAGTCAGAGAGAGCAGAGTGTGAGAATCTCCTATGTAACAGGCTGCAGCCACTCTGAGAACACAATGGCTGCTGTCTTTGCACAGAGGCAGATCTTAGAAACTTAAAGGAATAGTACACAGAAAACAAGGGCCTCAATCTTTCCTAACTACCTACACCACACCACCATTTAAAAAGAATCAGCTAGTCTGGAATGAGACGGGGGGACTAAACCCTAGGGTGGTACAACTGTTAGAAACTATTCTAATTTCTGCCAGTCCTTGGCAACCTCAAATATAACATGGGCTCAAAGTTCTGCCCTCTGACTGGCTAGAAGTTCTTACGATCATGACAAAGATATTTGTAACTTCATAGGTCCCGATCCAGATTGTCTGTTCTATCTGAGAGCTGGGTCTCTTGCATCTCTCGGTTTGGCCTGCAGCATGCATGTTTATGCGTGTGCCTGGGATGCATGTCTCTTCTCTGATCTACAGTAACTGGGTCTCTTCTTCCCTCTGCAGTGACTCGGCTAAAGCCCCAAGGGGGTCAAGCTGGTGGCATTACCCCAGCCTCTCCTGTCATAAGAAGATCCAGCGAGCCACAGCTGTGTCCAGGAAACAACCCCCTGACAGACCTGGCTGATAGCACCCACTCCACTCCCTGCCATGGGTACTCCACGGCCTCTCCTTCCCCCTCTGTTAACAGCTATAGCGACCCGGACACAGGGCATTACTGCCAGCTCCACCCCACCTCTCCTGTCGGCCAGGAGAGGCCGACTCATGACACCAAGCCGCTCCCCACTAAGAGCTATGTGGAGAGGTTGAAGGTGGAGGGGGGTCAGAGGGTGACTGCAGAGAACGGCTCCAGCGAGGCAGGGCAGAGGATGAAAAGGGAGCAGGACATTGTGGGCTTTGTCTCACCCACTGTGGAGATGGGCTCGTCTTTCAACCCTGTGGCGTTCCAGTCCCTGCTGATCCCCCTGGAAAACAAGCCTCTGGAAATGGCTGTGCTTAAGAAGGTGAAGGAGCTCCTGGCAGAGGTGGATGCCAAGGCCCTTGCCAGACACATCACCAAAGTGGACTGCCTGGTATGACTGGAGATTTGGAGGGTGGGGAGGGCGATGTCATTCCCATGACCTGCTGCCTTGAACTAACCCCTCCCTTGCTGGGCTTGTTGGAAGAGCTGACATTTAACTAGAGAATGTAGCGTCTCAAAGAGACCTATCTGGTGCCAGCTGAGCAGATGAGTGGGGTCTGGTGGACTGAGCACGGAGCTGGAATTGACCATCTTTGAGTTTTAATCCCAGATCCACCAGTGACTCTGTAACCCTTGGCAAGTCACTTCAGTGCTCCGTGCCTCAGTTTCCCAATATGTAAAATGCATGTGTGTGGCTGACCTCTCAGGGTGTTGTGGGGGCAAATTAGTATTACCAGTGCTCTAGGGGCATGAGGGGAGTTGAGTCTCTTTTGGTCCCACTCAGCCCTGGCCTCTCTGAGACCGCTGACAAATGGACAATCAGTGCCAATTACGTGAGAGCTCATTGCGAGGTGAGGACTTGTGCACCCAGAATTGGATTGAGACAATCCACCTCATTTTGCACAGGCCATCTACTGGGGATCAGCTGGGCCCACCCTGGTCACCACCACCCCTGGGCTGGATGGGAGCCAGCTTCTTAGGGCTGGGTTGTAATCAAAGAGCACTGTCCATTCTCAAAGCCATTACATTCCTCCCGGGCCCCTGTGCGTGAGGTAGGGCAGGATTATCTGGGGACCAGGGAGAAGTGTCCTGCCCCAAGCCAGGCAGTCATTGGCAGAGCCAAGATTAGAAGCCAGATCTCCTGACTCTCCCACCTGTGCCTCAAGAGGCTCCATGCTAGCCATGCCCCACCAAGGACACTGCTGAGACTCTGTCCTCAAACACCTGCCACCGGCCTGCCCCGTCCAGGCCCTTTCACTTCCAGAGTTTGTTTCCATCTAGGGTCTGGACACTGGTTCTCGACATCAGGGGATCTTGGGCTTTAGGGCCAAACTCATCCCTTGGGGTAACTGGGTGCATCTCCACTTGCTCACAGGGTTTAGTACCTTCACACACACACCCATGCAGTACTGTCCATCTCTTGGCGTGCCCTGTGTGTGTAAACCCCGCGCTGGCAGCGGCTCAGGGAGTCCCAAGCATCAGTGCTTTCCTGGCTGAGCCTGGTGTGTGGTGAGGCAGGAGGAAGACCTAAGCTTGTGGCTGCCTCATAGCGGAGCCTGTCCAGAGCGAAAACTTTCTCTGCACCAAGCCAAGCCCCCTCCCCTCAATCCGAGGAGCTTCAGCTGCTTTCCCTCTTTGTTGCAGGTTGCTAGGATACTGGGTGTTACCAAGGAGATGCAGAGGCACATGGGAGTGAGCTCAGGCATGGAGCTGCTCACCCTGCCCCACGGCCATCAACTTCGACTCGACCTCCTAGAACGGTAGGCTGGGAAGCAAAGGGGCAGGGGGCCCGTAGGACTTGGGAAAGCAAGTGCTGCCCTGGCTCCTGTCCCAGGCAACCCTGCCTGACTCCAGAAAAGCTGTGGGGCTCAGCCCCACTCGGTTCGGTATCTTGCTCTGGACCTCGGGGACTACCTGTTGCCACCAGATTTGGCAAGTTTGGCCTGTGGTTCCGAATGCAGCTTCCGTCGCCGTACAATGCTCTGCCCCCAATCTGCTTTCAGTGGATTATTGAAACGACAGCGACAGGCCCCAGAGTAATGGCCCTCGAGACTGAAATCCTCAGTTTAGCCACGCACCCCAGGCAGCTGCAGTGCAAGCATCACACCCAGTGCTGGCCTCCCGATGGGCCTCAAACCTGACCTTGATGGGCCACCTCTAGAGGGAGTCCAGGCTCCATGGCACCAGTCAGTCCTCAGCCTCTCTGCTGAACCTGCGGATGAGGCCTCCAGTTGTGTCCCACTGGACTGAGGCAGCCAATGCATTGCACGTGGGGAACCACAGAGCCGTCATGATGGGGACATCTTCTGGCCACTCCCCACTTGGGTCAGATTTGAACCAGCGGCCAAGACGCTCCATATCCCCTCGCCACCTCCTAACTCCCTTGCCTCTGCTTCCTTCCTCATCTGACATCTCAGCCTCTCTGTTTCCTCTCACGTCAGGTTCCACACCATGTCCATAATGATTGCGGTGGATATCCTGGGCTGCACAGGCAGCACGGAAGAGAGGGCAGCCCTGCTGCACAAGACCATCCAGCTGGCTGCCGAGCTGAAAAGCACCCTGGGGAACATGTTCAGTTTTGCTGCTGTGATGAATGCGCTGGAAATGACCCAGGTAGCAAAACCCCTCTGTGGCAAGCGCTCGGCTCAGCCTGGCCTCTTCTCCCACCCCCGCTCCCCAAATCACACACACCTCACTGCATCCCTCAGGCTCCTGGAGCCCCAAACGCCAGCACGTTGGGGTGGGGGAAGAGTGGAGACAGAATATTGTGGGGGACACGGGGTCCAGTTCATCCTGGGTATAACTCAGAACAGTGCTTGAAGCAGAGTAGAAAAGAGCTATAGGGAAATGGCGAGGATGGGAACATCCCCAACCCCCGAAAATGGCCCGGTCCCATACAGCCATGATTTGGTATTCTTTGCCGGGCTGTATTATTCGGAGGAAATGAAGTCGCCGTCCAATATGATACAATCGCTGCTTTAAGGCTCCAGCATCTCGCAATCCAAGCTGCTCCCTTCAGAAGATAGAATTCAACTTTAAATCAAGCCCGGCTGGGAACTCACTTTCCCCTAGTTCAAAGGAGCTGGAGCTGCTCCCTGCCCTCCCCATCTCTCTCGCTGTCCGTCACCAGCCACGGAGGAAGGACAAAATACCAGCAAAGCAAAAATTCTTTTGATGAGCTCTCAAGTTTCTCACCACTGCTGCACGGTCAAGCTTAGAGATGCCCAGAGAGCTGGCACAACTAAGGGAGTCCACAGAGGGGACCGGGAGGGGAGGCTGCAAGTTAGGGCCGAGGTTTATAGCAAAGCTGTGGGGGATCCTAGATGGGCGCAGGAGGAGGTGTGGCAGGGTAGGAGTGAGGCGTGTTAGCTGAGCTGCCTGGGTGTCCTTGGATTGGAATAGCAGGAAGGCTGCAGCTCAGGACTGAGGTGCTTTGGCAGATCCACCCAGAATTAGTCTGTCCCCAGCTCTAGCTGGTGCTGCTGGTCCCTCATGAGAGTCGGAATCCCAGTGCGTTAGTGGGACAGTCCCTGTAGAGCTGAGAGCATGCTGCTGCCAGTCCCGTGGTCAGACCCCTCCTTTGCTGCTGCTTCCAGATCTCGCGGCTAGAGCACACCTGGATGGCGCTGCGCCAGCGGCACACCGAGGGGGCCATCCTCTATGAGAAGAAGCTAAAGCCCTTCCTGAAGAGCCTGAATGAAGGAAAAGGTAACGGGGAGGAAGAGTCGTTTGCCTGGCATTTCTCTTTCCCCTGTGCTCTGCTCTGAATCGCCCTCTCAAAGGTCCGTACAATTCCCCGGAGCTCTGGATGGGCTAGCCCCTGTCCCATTTTCCCATATCATCCACTGAACGAGTGAGGGGAAACAGGTGTGTCCAGTTACATCCACCTGGCTTCCTGCCAGACTCTTCGTCATCCTGATGGGTATTTCCATAGTGAGAGCCCCCTGGAAAGGGGCAGCCCCAACACCATGGGCTCTCTGCCAGTCACCCAAAACATCCCTCCTACCCCACTCAACCCTCCCCTTGCCCCCTCTTCCCCATTCCAGTCCCTGGTGGCTCTACTCCTCCCCTCCCCTTGGGACCTAACTCCACCCTGTGGCAGCAGCAGCTCCTTCCAAGACCTTTGAAGTCATGGGCCACCAAACGCCACTGGGACTGCCAGGGTGGGATTGCTGCCTGTGATCTGTCCATCCTTCCTCCTCCATGAGCTTCCCCCTGCCTAGCAAGGCCAAGGGCATTACAGTCAGCGTTTGCACACTGCTGCTAGGATGCAGAAGGTGCAAAACCCTGCAGAAGCTGCAACCCAAGCTAATGGAGTCCAGCTGTTCACTTGTCCACAACCCGTGTGCTCCGGAACGCCTGCCTCCCCGTTCCAACCAGTCCTGCCTCCTCTGTTTAGTGACCTAGGTGAAATGAGTTGATTGCCCCAGACCTGTCTGTAGAGGAGAGTTGTCCACATCACACAAACTGCCATAACTGGTACTAACTGACCCCCTTGTTGGTAGTGAGAGACCAAGGACTGGACTGCCCTCTTGCTCCTGGGAGGGTCTCCCTCCTCTCTGGGGTAAAGACTGGGGCATGTTGGGAAGTGCCTGTTTGGGGGAATCTTGTCCAGACTGTACCTGTTCTGTAGCTATCTGGAGGGCACCGGTCCACAGGGCTCTCAGTCTTGCACCTCTCACCATGAGAAACTTTGAGGGTGAGCGTATGAAGTGGCCCCTTTGGCTCTTGAAACATCAGGC
This sequence comes from Chrysemys picta bellii, assembly GCF_011386835.1. Classification (NCBI taxonomy): domain Eukaryota; kingdom Metazoa; phylum Chordata; order Testudines; family Emydidae; genus Chrysemys; species Chrysemys picta. Next base: position 13,141,464 of record NC_088808.1, read on the forward strand.
AGTAGCCAGGGAATTCAGGATGTGGGTGTGTTCTTGTTCTCTCGCAGAAGGCCCTCCGCTGACCAACACCACCTTCCCTCATATTGTGCCCCTTATTACACTCCTGGAGCGGGATGCTGCGCTCCTGGACAGCCCTGAGCCCTGGGAAAACACGGACAATGGCGTGGAGGTTGTCATGGCTCACCTGGAAGCAGCGCGGATGGTGGCGCATCACGGGGGACTGTACCATACCAACGCAGAGGTGAAGCTTCAGGGTAAGGAAGCATTGAGAGTGATCTGTGATATCCAACTCATTTTGGGCCAAAGAGCCCCTCCAGGCTGCACCAGATATCCCACTGGCAAGGGGAAGGTCCACACAACACTAGATCTTCCTCTTCCCATCCCTGTGAAGTTGGTTCCACACCACAGAGGGTGCCCCGCTGTCAGAACTGGGGCCGTTCTCCTGTACAGAAGTGGGGATGCCAGGCTGCTGGCAGTAAATAAGTGGTCTGCATTTACCCCTGTGGAAAAGGGGACTCACCACTGGAGCACCCCCTTGTGGCTGGGTGTGGCATAAAAGGTTCTCATCAGCACCACCTGCAGTGGTCCATCTCCTCTTCCAACTCAGAGCTCCAGCCAGGTCAGTTTCACCCCATCCAGCATAACAGAAAGTTCAACAACAGTCCAGCATCCTGACAAAAGCTCTTCAGTCCCAGGTCCTCACACCCTTCTCTTAGGGCTCTCCACTGTCCTTATCCCCATCTAATGGGCCTCACACCACCTTCCCCAGGGACTGGTAGGGACTCCAGGCCCTCCCTCTAGTCTGCGTTCCAGTCCAAGAGACTCTATAACCAGCAGCCAAGGTCTGCTCTGTCAGACTCCTTTCTGCTGCCTCCCTTCCTACTGTAGCCTATCAGCTGGCCCCTCCCACAGCCTCTCCGGGTTTACATTTCTCTCAGGGCCAGGCCATACAGGGCTCCCGCTGGAATCCCCCAACAAAATCGAAGTACAAACGGAAACCCACTTCTGCTGTCCTTGGGCTTGACCTTTCATCCTTCTCTGCTCCTCAGTTTAACACCTCCCTGGGCTCTCTCCTTGGAAGTCCATATTCTGCCCTATCTTCAGGGCTCCTCACCACCAGAGCCTGCTCCATCCCCAGTGGCTGTTCTGTGTAACTCCTGGCTTCCTGCTAGACTTCTCTACTCAGGAGAGGATCCCAGGGCCAATTCTGCCTCTGGGTTCCTCCTTGACCCTCCCACACTCTCTGGTCCCAGGGAGTGACTGCAGAATTCTTCACTGTCTCTTCCTGCAGCACCTTCTGCTGCAGACTTCCTGTCTTTGTAGTACCACCCAGCTGGGCTTCATCATCAGATAGGCCTGGCCCACCCTCCAGGTGCAGCCAGGTAGCATAACTGGCCTCTCCAAGCCACATTAACTTTCATTGCCTCCATGGGGTAAACACCCATCACACCTCCAACGCTTCCCCCTAGATTCTCCTAAGCTGGTTACACAGCGGTTCCCAGCAATCGTGAGTTGCAAGTAGGGTGACCAGATAGAAAGTGTGAAAAATAGGGGTAGGGGGTAATAGGCACCTGTATAAGAAAAAGCCCCGAATATCGGGACTGTCCCTATAAAATCAGGACATCTGGTCACCCTGAATTGCACGTCAGGTCAGAATCTGGCCCATTGTGTTTGAAGGGACTTTGAACAGAGCGTCATTAAGGCCTTGGACTGGATAATAACTCGTAGCTTATTGCAGGACTATTAGTAAGAAGGTCCATGTTTCAGCCAATCTCTCTCTAGGATAGAGACCGGCATTGTGTGGCTGAACCATAAACCTCCCAACCCTGCTCCTGGAATAACCCGTTTTACCATGTGCTCTCTTGAGCTCATGGCCCCAGGCCAGTTTGCTTCTCCCGGAGACCTGGAAGGGCAGAGGAATTCCTGCTGCCCCATTTAGGCTAGGGTGGTTCAGAGCATGCTTGTGGTGAGCTTGTCCCCTGGTGGGCTGGCTTCTCTCTGACGCTCTTGGGTCTTGTGTCCTTTGCAGGATTCCAGGGCAAGGCTGAGCTCCTTGAGATCTTCAGCACTGAGTTCCAGATGCGTCTCCTGTGGGGCAGCCGCGGCGCTGAGAGCAGCCAGCGGGAACGCTACGAGAAATTCGACAAGGTCCTCACTGCATTGTCCCACAAGCTGGAGCCCTCTGTGCGGTTCAGTGAACTGTAACCGACGTGGGACTCGGAGTTAAACTCACAGGGGGAGGGTGGCACCAATCAGTCCTTCAAGAGGCCAAGTAACCAGGTCCCCAGTCTGCAAGCCAGCCCACTCCTCATGCAGCCATGGGGGCTAGGAAGCTGTGGGTACCACAGACCCAGAAGGGGAGCCAGCCAGGCGCAAGGGCGTGAGGAAGAAAGCTGGCATTTAACATCTGCAAAGGAAAGAACTGACCAGAAGTGAAATCGCGGCATTGGGATGGGTACAGCTGTAGCTCTCTGGAGAAGAGAAACCTTCTGAAAAGTTCCAGCATGCCAGACTGATGGGGGAGGGAGCCCAGAACAGCTATTATGATATAGATCCATCCGTGCTCCGCACATGCAAACTACAGGAGGCTGCATTTTAATTTCCACCCAAAGCAGTGATCTCCCCTCCTCAACCACCAATACAAATCAATAGTGAAATCTCGCTAACGGACCCTCCCCACTAACATCCTATCGAAATTCCCTGGGCAGTCCCGGTGCAAATGTTTTGAGCGGCACATTTATGGAGGAAGGAGAGCGCTGATCACTCCCAGCCATGATACCTCCTGCTGATTCTCAGCTGTAGTTTAGGCCAGTGTGTGCATCCCAGCTGATCTACACAAAGATGCCTGTGAAGCCAGAAATCCACCTCCTCTGGCCCTGCAATCACAAGGTATCTCATTACCGTTGTGTTCTTCATTCAGCCTTGCTGGTTCTCAGCCACGTGGGGTCCAGTTGCTATGATCACCCAGTGCCGCCCCCACTCGTACAGCCTGTTGGCCTCAGATATTTTATCTTTTCTCTGTCTTGTCTGAGGCCTCTTAATTCTGCCTGTAAATAAATTTCACATTTACTTCTTGATGTACAGACTTGTGAGGGCGTTCTTGTAAATAATTATGCTCGCGTCATTTCGTCTTGTAAATAAGTGTACATAGATCATGGGGGAAGTGGGGTATTTTTGTTGTTGTTTTTGGTTCTTACATACAATAAACTTTTATGCTCTTCCTCAATGGACTCACATCTTTGGAGAACATTTTAAAATACTTTTCTATAGTGACACAAGCTCGTACCATTCAAGGTGCGTTTGTACTGACGCCCCAAGTGTCGGTGGTGTCTATGTATTGTGCCCCAAGCATCGATGGTGTTTCTTCTTTTGTTGGCATTACTTAAGAAATTTAATGCACCTGGGGCATACAAATAGAACAGTCGCAGTGGGAACAGCTTGAGAACATATTAAGTAATAGTAATTGCACCTGATGGAGGCAGGAACGTAGTGAAGCTGACCTTGTTCCTGCTGTTCCCTCCTGGTGTAACTCCAGTTGACTCAACGGAGTTAAGTTGACCCATTAAGTCCTAATTTGGCTAATGCAATCTTAACAGACAAGCCAACTATAGCGGGAAAACGATAATGTTGCCCTGGTTGTAAGGAGTCTGCTCGCAACCTAAAATGTCTAAACACAATGTAGAGTCAAAACCTCACCCCAATGCGTAACAGAGTTCACATCAAGCCTTCTCACTGCACTTGGCTGCTCCTAGGGTTCCTCCTTCAGAACTGTTCAGCCCACACCCTAGATCCTGTCTCCCCAAAAGGTCACTCCCACCTCCTTTATCCAAATGGAGCAATGAGCCACCAGCAACAATGAGTCAGCAGAGTCCATTTAATCCTTTCCCATCAGGAGTAGCACCAAGATCGAGGGTTAGATGTTTCAGGCCAGACTTGAATAAGTCCCACATACGCTCCCTCTCTCTCACCATGCTCTATACCAGTGGAGCAGTGCTTCTGTACTTCTACAAAGATAGTCTCAAATTTCATCCAATTAATTCAGCTCTTGTTTCAAGCCTGCTGTCAGGTACTCTTGTCTGATTGCCTCCTAAGGCTGGTACTACCACTGTTCAAACTAGGGGCTTTCTGTACTCATGGCTGTATTTGGCTATTGGATGACTGTGAAGTGCTGCTCCTTGAGTATCCTTCGAGGCTGGAGAGCTGTTTGGGAAGCATTTCACATGCCTTTCAAAGACGATGGGGGAAATGATCTGCGATGTATCCTAGGCACAGCAGCGCTCCTTCTGAGGACAATGCAGTCACATACCTTCAAAAGTTCAGTGGGCTTCTTCTGATAATGCGTTTGTTGCCTAGTGGGGACGATCATCAGCTTATGTTCAAACTCAGATGGTCCCCAGAGTTTGAGGTCCACTAAGGGCTTCAAAACATTATCAAACAGTAGCCCAGTCTGTAGGGCTGGAACTAACCCACTCAGCCCTGAATGCAACAACTTGTAGCATGTAACAGACACCTGAGGGTGTCATCAACACCTAGCTCTAAAAACCTATCCACCTTTTCATCTTCTTTGCTTTACACCAGAACAAGCTGTCTACCCATCCGTTCATAAATGATCATTGCTGGTTATCACCCAGCCATCCTCTGGGTCTGGCATTTTCAGCCAACTGCAGGGTAAAAACCTCTCCAGAACTTAGAACTCCTGATGGGCTTGTACATTTTTTTGCTTTGCTGTAATTCTGGTGACCACACCAGCCTGCTCTGGCTAATGGTTGGACTATGGGCTCCAAAGCCGATTTAAAGTAAAACAACTCAAAACCTAGGGTTTGGGGAATTCTGTTATCCCATTGGAATTGCTGTGGCTGCTGCTGGAATGCTGCGGCTGCGGCTGTGATTGCGAAAGGAATGGAAGAAGATCCACGAGGTTGTGCAGGGAGAGGAGGAAGCCAAGAGACAATATGTGCTGCATCTTTTGGAAAAAATTGGAGAGCTACTGATTTAGTGAGAAGGCGCCACCCCGTGGTGCTTTTAGAGTTGCGTAACTCAAAGTGTCTTATCACCTCAGCCTATGCTGGTATAATTTATGTCGCTTAGGGATATGAATAAACTACCGCCCTGAGCAACACAAGTTAAACCAACATACACGCCTCTGTGCACAGCACTCAGGTGAGGCAATAGAATCTTTTACATCACCTACCTTGTCTCTCTCATATCTACATTACCACTTATGGCAGCAAAACTTATGGCGCTCAGGGGTTTTAAAAAAACACACCCCTGAGCAACATAATTTTCACCAGCATAAATGGTAATGTGCACAGCACACAGCTTCTCCCGCTGAGATAGCTACCGCCGCTCGCTGGGGGTGGTTTAATTATGTCCTCTCCCATCGGCATAGAGCGGCTACACGAGAGATCTTACAGCAGTGCATGTGCATCAGTACTGCTGTGCCCCTGTAAGGTCTCTAGCGTAGACACAGCCTCATACCCTGGGACCAACATGGCTACAACAACACTGCAAACAACTGTCAAAGTGTCTTGTGGGGGGGTGGCAGCAGGGGGAGGGGGTAATTTACCAGTAAAAGCTCGCTGCTAAAAAGGCAACAGCCTGACACTGCCAGCCATCCGCCTGAGCTCAGGTCCTTAGAGTCCTCTCCTGCCCCAAACCAGCAGGCTTGCAAGCGCTGAGGAGTGACTATACTCGGTCCTAAGTCAAGAGGGGCATGCTCAGTGATCTTCCCAGCAACCTCCTCTGTTCAGTGCTGGGAGGGGGGCGGATGGACAGGCTCCAGAAAGAGCTGCTTCAAACTCTTTTTTGTTAAAGGGAACCTGTTTGCAATGCCCAGGTGCACAAGGCAAAATGAGAGGATGAAAATGGGGGCCCCCAGGAGCGCTCCCATACCCCGAAATAGCAAATTTACCTGTGTACTAATCACCAGGTGTGAGTTTAAGTGAGATCCTCACTGTGCTATGCCGAATGCATGTATTGGAAGACTCTGTTAGCTGCACCCATCCATGAGTGCAGCAGGTGCTGGTTCCCCCTGTACGGCTTCTGTCATGTGGAGTGACTTCTCTCTAGCTCATCCCCTCATCGCTGCTCCATCTCATTTCAAATGTCAGGTGAAAACCTCTCTCCTCGCCCTTGCCTTAGGTTCCCACAAATGCAAGTTTGTCTGGCGGGGCAAACACATGCATCCCAACACTGACTAAAGAGGGCAACGTGACCTGGGCTCCCAGTTATTTTGAGACCCCATGATCCAGGCCTGAGCCATTTGGACCACTCCAAAATCAGGCTGATCCCAGAAATACCCAGATCTGGTACCAAGCCACCCTGCTGCAATGCTCTCCCTCCGTTGTGGTTTACACTTTTGGGGGTAGAGGCAGAGCTCTGCTGGGCACCTGTGGGAATTGAAGTTGCTCATTTGGGATGCAGTGTGGACACCAGACACGAAATCAGGGGTTCTCAAACTGGGAGTCACGCCCCCTCAGGGGATCGCAAGGTTACTAGGTGGGTGTCACGAGCTGTCTGTCAGCCCTGTGCGGGGCTGACAGCCTGAGCCCCGTTAGATTAAATTACCCCCCCCTCCCCATTTTTAATTGATAAGGGGGGGCGCACTCAAAGGCTTGCTGTGAGAACGGGGTCCCCAATAGGAAGTGCACTGGGTAGCCCCACGGGAGGAATCTTCCCCCTGGGCCCTGTACCCCGAGGACCCTGGTCACTGCCCCCCACCCCCCCAAGGTGCCCCGCCCCTCCCTGCATTCAGGCCCCACCCCGCCCGCTTTGGCTCCTCCCCCTGAGCGCCGAGGCAGCCGCGGCTCTGGCGGTCGCTTCCCGCCCTGCCTGGAGCCGGGCCCCGCGCGGGGCAGGCTGGGACCTGTGGTCCGGGACGGGAGGCGGCGCGCGGCGGGATGGGGGGCGGCTCTGTGCTGCTCCGGCTCCTGCTGCTGCTGGGGGCCGCGGGCTCGGCCGCCCCCTGGGACCTGCGCGCCCTGCGCTGCAGCTTCTCGGCCGCCTGCGAGTGCGACTTCCGGCCCGACGTGCGCGGTGAGCGGGGGGAGCCGGGACTCCGCGGCGCGCCTGAGGGAAGGACCGGGGGGGCAGGGAGAGCCGGGGGAAGGGGTCCGGGGGAGCAGGGAGGGGATCGGGGGGCAGGGAGAGCCGGGGGAAGGGGTCCGGGGGAGCAGGGAGGGGATCGGGGGGCAGGGAGAGCCGGGGTCCGGGGGAGCAGGGAGGGGGGCAGGGAGAGCCGGGGGAGGAGATCCGGGGGGCAGGGACTGTCGGGGGGGCGGGGAGGGGATCGGCGGGGCAAGGAGAGCCGGGGGAGGAGGTCCCGGGGGGGGGCAGGGAGAGCCGGGGGGAGAGGATGGGGGGGCGGGGAGAGCCGGGGGAGGGAGTCCGGGGGAGCAGGGAGGGGATCGGGGGGGGAGGGAGAGCCGGGGTCCGGGGGAGCAGGGAGGGGGGCAGGGAGAGCCAGGGGAGGAGATCCGGGGGGCAGGGACTGTCGGGGGAAGGGGATCTGGGGGGCAGGGAGAGCCGGGGGAGCGGGGAGGGGATCGGGGGGGTCAGGGAGAGCCGGGGGGGGGGAGAGAGCCGGGGGGAGAGGATGGGGGGGCGGGGAGAGCCGGGGGAGGGAGTCCGGGGGAGCAGGGAGGGGATCGGGGGGGCAGGGAGAGCCAGGGGAGGAGATCCGGGGGGCAGGGACTGTCGGGGGAAGGGGATCGGGGGGGGCAGGGAGAGCCGGGGGGGCGGGGAGGGGATCGGGGGGGCAGGGAGAGCCGGGGGAGGAGGTCCTGGGGGGGGAGGGAGAGCCGGGGAGGGTCTCTGTAGGGGGAGGGGGCAGGGGCTCCTGAGCAGCTAGGGAAGGGGGTGGATCGGGGGAGCTGAGGAGCGGGTCATCCCTGACTGAGGGGCCGCCCTTGGGGGTCCCTGAGGGGCCAGGGGAGGATGGTTCCTCCAGCGGCGGGGTGTTGGCTGCCCTGACCCGTCCCCTGGGGTGCACACCCAGCTGCAGGGGATCTTTTCACGCACCCCTCCCCTGAGCGCTCTAGTGCTGTACATTTAAGGAGCCTGTATGAAGAATAACGTGCATTTGATTGCTGCTCGGTGAGCCCCCGTTACGGGGTGACTCGCACCCTGGGGAGACACTAGATCAGCAGGCCCCCAGCACAGATGCAGAGGGCGAGATGTGGCTATTGGATGATTGTGACATGCTGCTCCTTTTGAGAGCATCCCTAGAGAGGAAGTGGAAGGCTGCCCCTTCTCTAAGGTCTCACACTAAAACCAGTTCCTTCAGGGCCACAGCAATACAGATGTTCAGAGAGTTGCCGTTTTGTGTTGACTAGAGCCTGCTCCAAAGCCTGTTGGAAAGATGCCCATCTACTTCAACGGGCATTGAATAGGGACCCTGCTCCCTGGACAGTTCCTTCCAGTCTGTTCAGTGTTTCTGTTCACTCTTCTTTCAAATGTCTAAAGTAATGGAACTTCCCTCTAGAGACCTTTCCTCCACCCAATATCCCCTGAAATTCATCATAGTATTTCCTTTTCTTAACTGCATCCCATTACTCCCTGTTAGACTTTTTACTACCATTGTGAGACCTGGCCTACACTTAAGTTTTACCAGTATGTAACTGTTGGTTAGGGGTGTGATTTTTGTTGTTGCTTAAACTAGTTATACCAGTAAAAGCTATAGTGTGAATGCAGTTACACTGCTATAAAAGTGCCTTAATGCCAGTATAGCTTTTCAGTTCCTGGAGCAGTTTTATGTTGATAAAAATGCATCCACACTGTTTTTACTATACTGGTAAAGTAAAAGAAGTATATTTCTAAGTGTAGACAGGTCCTGAGCCAACTGAAGTTATCCCAAAGAAAGAAATATCCCCCAACCCAGCATCTGAGGGGAGAGGGCAGAGATGGCTTCAAATAACAGCCCAAATAACTTCCATCTCTTAATTCAACATATTCTAAATCTTGTTTTGGATTCATTCCAGGTCTGGAGTGTGACTTGGCCCTGAACCTGGTTGGGCAGCACCTAGTGAGGCAATTGGTGGTGAAAGGAGTGAAAGAGTTTTTACAGAATCATGATCCTGTCAAACCTCTGGTGATGTCCTTCCATGGCTGGACTGGCACAGGCAAAACCTACGTGAGCTCCATGCTGGTCCGCTACTTGTTCCAAGATGGGCTCCGCAGTCCATATGTCCACCAGTTCTCCCCCATAGTGCACTTTCCTCACGCTGAACAGATCGAGCAGTACAAGGTAAGAGTGGAGGCTGCCTGTGAAAGCTAAATTACAAGACTTATTTCCTCTTATGATTATCTAGTCAGCCATTGGATAAGTATTGAGACTCTTCTCCTACCTTCCAACACATACTGTAAAGTGCAATTTTTATAGCACCTCTTATCTGAAACTGTTCCAGTGCTTTCCAAACACTAATTAAGCCTGTGGGATACTATCTCAGCTTTACAGATGGGAAAACTGAGATATAACTAGGGCAAGTGACTTGCCCAAGGTTACACAGCAAGTCAGTGGAAGAAGTGGCCATACAACCTAGGCTCCTGATTACCAGCCCTCTGCTCTAACTACTTGATTGTACTCCCATTAACCTTGGCATTGCCCAGAATCTAAAGAAAAACTTGAGTTAAAATCCTCTGTTGGAAAAAGCGCTTCAGTGAAGACTAATGCATTCCACCAGAAAGTCTGTACATTAAAATATGGAATGGTATAAATATTGGACCAGCTGCAGCCTTGGTGGTGTAAACATCTGTAGCTGACATCAGAAGAGTCTCACCTGCTTACACCAGATCTCAATTTGGTTAAAGTATATTTTCCTAAGTGTCCATACTAATGGCTGGTCTCAGCATAGAGTGAAGGGAGAGCGAGTACATGTTCAGTAACTTTTGGGGTCTGACTATTAAACTTGTGGAGCTCTTGAATTGCCGTTTAATCCACTCAATATTTCTTCTTTAAATGGATTTGTATTAGTAAGACTATATTAAATTAGGCAAAATTCACCATGTTGAATTAAGAGCAAAACCGTTTACCAGGGAACCTTCATCAATGGTAGTCAGTCTTGCAATGTACAAAGTGAATCCTTCTTTCCAGCCAGAGCATCACAAGTGCTGTTCTAAGGAACAACAGCTTTTGGAGGTTGCTATTACTGGCATTATTAGCCCAGGCTAATGTAGTTCTCATGTAAGCTTAGCTCTTTGGTAGCTCAAGCTCTTCTAACAAATTCATGGTCCTAACTGGCTTGGTTGGTTGGGTTTGGTTTTCCAGGAAAATCTGAAGAGTTGGATCCAGGGGAATTTGACAAACTGTGGCCGATCAGTGTTTCTCTTTGATGAGATGGATAAGATGCACCCAGGTCTGATCGATGTGATTATACCATTCCTTGGACCCTCCTGGGTTATGTATGGAACCAACTACAGAAAAGCGATCTTCATTTTCATAAGGTAAGAGAGCTCCCTCTGCAGCAAGTATAACTGGGTTGGGAATAATTCTAATGCATTGCTACTAATTTGGTCAAATGTTGGTAAGTTCCTCCCTATTTTAATCACCCAGAGCAGGTATTGTGTGTCAGATCCATGAGATCTCAACTCATTTCAGTCTGCAAAGGTACATAGTCTCATAGTGCTCTGTCTTTTCCACTATTTGGCAACCTCTGTAGCAGTCTTCATAGGCCAACTAAGGCTGCTTCCATACTCACTGCAGAATGAGGCACTGCCACTGAGTACAATATTGATGTCATGGGATAACTTTCTGGTAATTTCTTGTCTTGGTCTTGCTCAGCAACGGAGGAGGTGAACAAATTAATCGAATGGTGCTGGATCTCTGGTATGCCCGCAAGGACCGGGAAGAGATCAGCCTGCAAGATCTGGAATCTGCAGTTTCAGAAGCTGTGTTTGAAAATCCCAATAGTAAGTCTTTCCATCAACTGGGAAATGCTTTTCAGTGAGCATGCTCACCAGCAGGGGGAGCCAGACCCTATTTCAAATAAGCCAATGATATTTATACAGTGTTTTACAGATATGTGTCAAGCTATTATCAGTTTTCAGGGAGAAGCCTGAGGTGGAGTTAGGACCTGGATTAATTGCTTTGGCAGATGAAAGGAGTGGTTCTGCTGGTCAAGCCTACAGAAACATTACCATACTTAACAGAGTTCCACTGGGAGAAGGGGCACCCACGACTGAATAGGAGGCAGATAGGGTAGTGGGGCCCAGTAAGAAGCTAATTATTAAGGGCCTGATCCTGAGAGGTGCTGAGTACGTAGAGATTTCCTTTATTTCCCTGCTTGGCAATTCTTGGGATTGGGCATAACATAGGTTGGTATATCTGAAGTATCAGTACAGCTGTTAAGAACCATGTATTTGGAGAACACTGGACTTGACTACTATTAGTGGACGACAGATGGATCCAGCTCCCTCAGTTGAATCTGATCTGTTGTCTCTTGCAGGGCTCTAGTCATAGTACCCAGAAATCTGTGGATATCCACTTTATAGCCACAGATATCTGCATTTCCGGATGCAGTCGCATGGTTTACCATCTTTGTGGCTTCTGGATTGGATGCAAATCCAAATTTTTGTATCCACACAAGGCTCTAATTATGACTTCCTGGAAACCAGCTCTGGTGGTGCTGGCTTTGATAGCTGATTCCTCCTAGTGGGTGGGGGCATCTCTTATGCTAACAGGGTTGAATTCCATAGAACTGAGAGAGACTCTGAAGATAAAGCTCTTTGCCTCCCCTTTTTCTCCTGCAGATGGGTTTTGGAAGTCTGGAATCATCGAGGAGCACCTCATTGATCTCCTTGTGCCCTTTCTCCCACTGAAGCAACACCACGTGAAGCAGTGTGTGGTGAATGAACTCACCCAGCAAGGCTTAACGGTACAGCAGGACATCATTCAGGCAGTTGCTGACAGCATCCCCTACTTCCCAGAAGAGGAGAGAGTGTTCTCATCAACAGGCTGCAAAACGGTGGCCTCTCGCGTCACCTTCTTCTCCTAACCTGAGAGAAAGAGTCTTTCTCCAAAGTAGCGCACAGTTGAGGAGCTGGTAAGCAGCCCTTGGAGGATAAGTTTACCCATATACTTGCTCAGATTCAGAGGAGCAGAGTTTAAGAATACTTGAAGTTGCTGTGCCCAGTACAACAGGGATGACTATGAAGAGCAACAGATTGTGGAACTCTGATAGGACAAGTGCAGCCTCCAGCCCTCAGGCAGAGACTGCCGGATGCAGTCTTGGGAACAAAGGGCACACTGACCTGATTCTAAGCACTTTATCAATCTGTTCTTTGCCCTGATGGAGGGTGAACACAGAACAGCCAAGAATACCACCGTGATGTGTATGTGGAGTCCAAAGGGGAAGAGGCTGGGATGTATCAGTGGCTGGGAAGGGTTCTTGGCTACTGCCACCTCCCTTTGATAGCTGGAACTGTGCAGATCTTCCCCGTTACTCTCTGGGCAGCTGTCAAGATTCTCTGGCCTAGCTCCAATGAATGATCTTCCCCGGGCTGCAGACAAGGGAGTCTCACCCTCTAGTGCTTTTTTAATGGCATTTTTAAACATGTATTTTAATGTGAATCTCAGTATGAAGGCCCCAATGTCCTAGAGCCTGCCACACTGCCCTGTGAACATTCTAAACAGATTGACCAGAGTCTCATCTTAAATCTCTGGGGTAAATGTTAAGAGCCAACTTTTCTCAGGTTTTCTTTCACTGTGAATAGGTACTCGTAGGTAAGATTCCAACTGCAGTATCCCTGAGTGCATTAGCATAAGGGGGAAAGGAGTGTGTGATTTCTGCTACCAGCTTTGCCCATGACTTGGGGTGTGACTTTGAGCCAGGCCTTTAACCTCCCTGGACATTTCTTCACCACAGAATACCAGGTCACTCCCTTTGATTCAATGGCAATTACTTGCATCCTGCCAGGGAAGAATTAGGAGCCACCCATGTCAGTCTTTCCAGATATAAAAATGGTGATTCCTACCTCGCAGGGAGACTAGGCATTAACTAATAGTTTTAAGTACCAGGTATTGGTCTTGTGCGGTATTACATTGCTGGGATGAGTGTGTCCCAGCTGAGGTGTTGAACCTCTTGCATATTATATATTGGAGGTTGTCGTTCTGATAGGACACTGCTGGGAACCTGTTGTCCCGGCAGAGCCAGTTTCCATTCCAATTCAGTGTCTCAGATGCAGCTTACTGTATCATACTTAAATGCTGCTGGGGGTTGGAAATAATTCATAGGAATCTCCTTCCCGAAGCTCTGCTATCACTGACCAGCACGGCACTCTTTGCCCTTTCGCTGTGTAGCAGCTGGCTCCCCTGCATCCAGTAAGAGGAAACAGTGTGAGCTCCATCTGAGCAAACAGATTTGGGTCGAGGCAGAAAGTGCTCCAGGAACTCTCAGGCCAGTTGCTGCAGGAAGGTCTCTTCAGTATAGCATTAGAGCAACCTACAGTCTGGTTGAGAAGGAGCCAGTGCTATTACCTCTGTTCCTATCCTGCCCAGGATAGAGTTGGACCAAGATACAGATTTACAGTCAAACATTCTGCCTCCTCCAAACTGTTCATTGTTTTTAATTTAAAATAAATCTGTTGAAAAACCATGCATGAGTAGCAGTCCCTTACTGGGATTCCAGCTGTCATGTTAGAAAGGAGGTAGCTATGAGCCTGCATAATGCATTGGAACAGCTGCCTGACCTGACAAAACTAACTCAGGCAGGGACATGAAGAAATATCTATTGTCTGATGATGGAAAACAAGAGTAGTGGCCTTCCTCTGGTGTAAAAGACCAGTGAAAGGGCCATACTCAACTATAAGCAGGACCCATGCATCCTCCGTGGGGACAGCTGGCATAGGGAATGGTGAAGTCTCAGCTGCTCTCTGTCAAAGTTAAACGCCAAGAGAGCACTGGCATCTGTTTTCTCTGCCACATACGTCCCTTTGTTTAAAAGCCCAAGGAGTTGCTCAGGAGACCATTAAAACCACAACAGAGGGATTAGAACAAATGTTATCTTCTACTTCACCGTACAACCAGAGAGTTAGCAGTGACATTTTCATCTTAAGAGGGAGAACCCAGTTGCCACAGTCATTTTTTCCTCGGGTTCTCACGGTCAACTTCCTCATCTGTTTTAACACGAATTGAAACGGAAACCTTTTTGTTGTTGTTTTGGAAACCAGGTTTAGCACTCTCCTCTCCACCCAAGTCAGAGCAATTGAGGTGAGAGTTTGGGGTACAAGGGACAGGCATAACTTCACAAAACTTTCAATACATGGCATATGTATGTCAGCCACCCCGCGTGAGTTGCATTAGATTAACACCTCTGGTTTAAGAGTTTATCCTAATCAAAGCATTCCTCCTGCTCAGCCTGCATTCAGATTAATGCAGTGCGCAGAGATCATTCACAGATCGTCTGCTTTCCTGTCCAAATCTTATCACTATGTAGGAACAGCCCCTTAGATGTTCACCTCTAAAGCAGCAGTGTTACAAGTTCCTTATAAATTCAGCACCCTTCTGTGGCACTAGGTTGTAGGACAGCAAAGTCTGGAAATATAGTGACTTCCGGGAAAATTGCCTAAAATTCTTGGCAGAGCTGGCTTTCCTGCTTGGGAAGACAGCTCCTAGGCTACCTGGACAATGGCTGGGTCCACACCTTGCAGGAAGAAAGGATGTCTGTGGAGATACCAAAAAAATAAAGATGAAAAAACAGGAGGGCTACAGAGAAAGTGAAGCGAGAGAAGCCATATATTTATTAGAGCCGAGGTAACAGGAAAGGAGTCTAAATGCACCTACTTTCCATTGAAACACAGCTTAGTGTCTGTAACCCAGGCAGCTCAGGTGCTGCCTCTAACATGAAGCTGGAGCAGTTTTTGTACTCTGACTTTTCCTGCCTTCTCACCTTTTCTCCTCCAAGACAGGTTCACTTACTTTACTCACTGTCCTTCTGGAGCTGGCTATCTGCTTGTACAGTTCATGTTCTGTGGCACAAGGGCGGATGACGCTCTCTGAATCCTGCAGGGCTCTCTCAGGATCTTCACTCTGAGCACCTGGTTCCTTTGGTTCATCCTCCAGAGCTCCAGGTGGCCTGTAGGGGCGCACATAAGGCAGAGAACTTACTTTGCAGAGTAGCTGCAAAAAGTGATGCATGAACAGATCCCCTCAGAGACCGTTGTGATCTAGTCCTTGTGACAAGATTCACAGTCTACAGAAAGATGGCAAGTTACTGTCCTTGTAGGATCACAAAGGGACAAAAAAACTATCTGGAATAAATCTGTCACTCCTGCTTCCATTGAAATCAGTGCAAATTTTGTGGTTGACTTGGGTCCTGCTTATTAGATCTTCAAAACAACTTTAGCAGACCTGTGCCCACTGGCTTCTCCGTACCATTTGAGTTTAGCTCGACTGTTGGAGTAGGGGCAGGCTTGAAGCTTTCTTTCCAAGATTGTTTTGGCAACCTCTGCAATCTTGCTGCTAATAATATCCTGGATGGGCTGTCCTGGAAAGAGGCTGGTCATAACAGGTAGGACCTGCAGAGGGAATGAGATCAGTTGAATGGCCAGGTGTGTGCTGAAGGTAAACGTTCTTCCTCCTTCCATCACCAGATAGGGCTGCAAGGATTAAGCTGTGCAGTTCCCATGAGAGCAGCCAAACACTTGCATAAGTTACATTAAAAATATAGTTCTAGCGTTTTTGGCCAGAAGGGACAATCAGATCATCTAGTTTAATGTACATTGCCTGGGCCAATAGCCATCCTACCCCAAATCCAACCACCAGAATCAGACCAGAGTATTACAGCCATGAGGCATGAGCCTCAGTGTTAATTTTTTTTTTTTAATCCAAATGAAATCTTGCTAGTGTAGAAATTCTGGTTTTAAATGTAAAGAAATATTTAATCCACCAAAGCCTTTCGGGGAGGGGCATACTCAACGGCATGCAGTACTTTGTTTAGCTAGCACGGTAGGTGGATGTGGGGTTTTATTTTTCCACTGAAGCCCTGGTCTTGTTTCCTGACAGCTCCTAGTCACAGGGGGCTGCATGCTCTGAAGCCAGATGCATCATGAGCAGCTTGAAAACACATGACAAGAAACTGGAGTTCTTGGTTTATAGGCAGCAGGAAAAAAAGCCTCCTTAGGTTTTTAATTTTAGCAAATAAATGCTGCAAACCCCAAACCCTAATCATCATTCTCTGTATTACTGTAGTGTGAAGGAACCTTGGTCCTAGACCAGGACCCCACTGTGCTTGGCACTGTACAGACACAGAACAAAAGACTGTCTCTGCTCTAAGGAGCTTGCAGTCTAAGTGTGCGTGTCCAGGAGACGGCACAAGGACTATGGGCCCAAATGAATAGGGTGTCACAGATTTTCACTACTTGGTCAGTGTCAGTGAGGTACCGCTTCGTTTTCAGGGTCCAGCAACAGAGCTATGATCACATCCTCCTTAGCACTCATCTCATCCTGCAGGAACAGGCGGCTCTTGGCCCGGTGCAGGTAATAGTGTGGCAGGCGAGGGTTGCTCTCGATAGCACCAGAGAAACAGTATACTGCCCGCTGGTATTTTCTGGGGGAAAAGATACAGGGAAACAGAAGAGTCACGTCTGCTGAATCCCTAGGCAGCGTGAGCTAGGGGGGATAAGAACTCTGTCAACTGGATGTAAGGTCCAGTGAGCCATTCCAACATACCTCTGCTTGTGCTCCTGCAATCCTAGTTCATCCAGCAACATACCAACGCGTCTTCGCAAACTAAAGTCCATTGGACTCAATTCCAGCGCCTGCTGATAATCCGCCAAGGCAAAGGTTAGCTCTCCCAGCCTGAAGAGGCAGTCTGAAGTGGAGCACACAGATTACTTTAGCAAACAGCAAGCTGAGGTCAGTATTTGAGTGTCTTGGGATGTTATAGCTGCTACAAAGGCCAGTAATTGATGCTGTCCTGTTTGCTCTCTGTCTCTCTCCAAGTCTATATAAAATGCTACAACAACATGTCTCTACAGTGCCTCCCATCCTGAAGGCTCCAAAAGCTCTGTAGAAACAGAGAAACAACTGAACAAACAGTGCTATAGGACATCTAGATATTATTCACTGAAATGCAGCCACCTGTAGGGTGGAATGCAACAGCAGTTCAACAGTGCTTAGAAACACCATGTAGCAATCAGCAAACTACAGTGGGATTTTAGGGAGGCAGAATGTAGTTTCCAATTTGGAATTAACAAGGTGACAACCTCAACTGTTGCAAAAAGTTCCATGGGATCTTTCCTGGTGATAAATTGGATGAGATGGGAATGTGAGGGCCCAAGCTAAGAAGGTGCTTCCAGTACCACAGGTGGGGAATGAGTCAGTGATAATCATTAACACTTAGTAGTTACGCAGCACTTTCCATTTTCAAAGCGCTTTACAAGCATTGACTAATTAATCTTCACAACCCCCCATGCAATAGGTATTAGTTACGTTTTAAAGATGAGAAAACGGTGCAGAGAAGTTAAGTGACTGACTGCATCCTGCAGTGAATCATTTACAGAATTAGGGATAGAAGCCCAGAGATCTAGCTCCCAGTCCTTTACTCAGACACCACTGCCTCCCTGGTACAGGAGAATGGGAGGAAAGAATGCCATCTGCAGCACCCTTCAAGGTCTCCCATTTGAGCACTGACTATGCTTTACTTATGAGACCCAACATGATTGCATCCCAGGCAGGGTAGCTATAGGCACTGTATATCCCCCCTCACGTGTGCACCCGTACATACACAACTACATGGTTCCACTGCTGTCAGCGCACTCACTCATGCACTCCCTTAGAACCAGAAATGTTCCTTGGGATAACTCTTAGGTGAGAGAGAGGATATCCCACCAGGATATCCTCCCACAAAGTCAATCGCCACCCAGGAAGAGCCTTGCTACCTCCTCTGTTGACATAGAGTCCCTTCTCGTTCTTCTCCCCTTTCAGGGCTTTGTTGAGGAGCAGCACTGCCTCTTCGAAGAAGCCCTGAGTATAGCAGTGCACTGCAAAGTCGTTGTACGTGAGCAGGAGCTGCCGTTGCGCCTCCATGGCCACAGCTCCCTCCTCTTCACAGAGCTCTGTGGCCTTGAGGTAATCATCAATGGCTGAGTTGAAGTCTTTGACCCTTCTGTGTAGAGTCCCTCTGCCACGAAGGGAAGAAGGGAGGGAGAGAGGATTAGAGCCCAATAGTTAAGGAGAATGAAAATGATTGGGGCGTTCAGAACCTGGAACCAGCACCCAATCACTAGTGCAGACTCCCACTCCCCTCAGTGGGTCACAGATGTGAACGCGAGCCACCTCAGTGAGGACTGGATACAATGGGGTCTCTACCTGAAGATGAAGTACCCTGCATCAAAGGGGCTGTTCTCTATGGCAAAGGTGATTTTGAGCAGGGCATCCTTCAGGTTTCCCTTCAAGGCCTTATTCATAGCCTGGTTCTTGGCTTGCTGTGCTCGTTTCAGAAGCCTCTGCATTAGAATCTGAGCTTCTTCGTGCCGCGGCTCCAGCACAATGGCCTCCTGGACGTCCTGGTAACACAAGGTAGCCTGGAAACAGAGATTAGGAGAATACTAAGAACTTGCACTCTCCTCCCTCTGTTACCGAACACTTGACAAAGGGGAACTTGGGATGGTTATCCCCATTTTGCAGACAGGGAATTTGAGACACCGATTTGCCCAAGGCCACACACTGCATCAGTGGCAGAGCCAACACTAGAAACCCAGATCTCCGGACTCCCAGTCTGGTGCTTGCCCACTTGGTTACACTGGGCAGGAGGCAGTTTCTCTGATCTGTCTCGTTCTGTCTATGCATTTGCCACACCGCTGTGAGCAGCTGATAAAACAGGTGGCTCAATGCATTCTCCAGAATCCTACCATTCAGACCCTGGTTTCTAACCGAGGGCACCAGTTGCTTCTGCAGGTGCAGGGCAAGAAGAATCCCATTTCTAACAGGAAATACAAAACAGAAATAAGATCTCCAGTTACTATCTCTGATCCTCTCAGGGTTGAGGGCACTTCACTTCTGCTGAGCCAAGAAATGTATGATCGCTCATAAAAGAAGAGTACGCTACCCCCAGAGTGAGGCTCTGCTTTCATTTCTCTCCCTGCTTTTTATAGACCAAGGAGGGAGAAGGCTCCCAAATGGTGTAGGAGTCCACGGCCAAACGGGAGGGGAAGGTAAGAGCCCTGCCCCAGAGGTGTGGAATCCCACAGCCCAGGAGGCTGTCACCTAGAACGGATAAAAACAATCAGTTTCCCAAAAGGAGTGAGAGTAGCTGGAAAGGTTTAGAATCACGTCTCTTGAAACCAATTTGATGCTTTATGCTAACTCAGGGGTAGGCAACCTACGGCACACGTGCCGAAGGCAGCACGCGAGCTGATTTTCAGTGGCACTCACACTGCCCGGGTCCTGGCCACCGGTTCGGGGGGCTCTGCATTTTAATTTAATTTTAAATGAAGCTCCTTAAACATTTTAAAAACCTTATTTACTTTACATACAACAATAGTTTAGTTATACATTATAGACTTATAGAAAGAGACCTTATAAAAACTTTAAAATGTATGACTGGCACGCGGAACCTTAAATTAGAGTGAATAAATGAAGACTCGGCACACCACTTCCGAAAGGTTGTCGACCCCTGTGCTAACTGATTAACCACAGAGCAACTTAGCTCTTCTCTGTCCTTAGGAAGCAATTCCATATGAAATCCATATGCAGCCTTGTACGTATGCTGTTGCTTCCCATTACTTAGGTCACTATCAATTCACCCAGCAAAGGGTTAAGCCCCACTGTTGTCCGGCAGATTGAGAACTCTGTCGGCCACGTGGGGACAGGAATGACTGTTCTGTGACAATTCCCTGCAGCCAGCACACCCTGGGCAGAGTAGGTGCCCCTACCCGACAGAAGTGCTCATGCAGCTTGGCTCTCAGGATGTACAGATCTGGGTTCTTTGAGTCTTGATCCAGCTCTTCATTGACGAGCCGAAAACAGTCATGGTATCTGTTCAGGGCTGCAAGACAGGCAATGCTAGAAAGAGAAAGAAAGGGCACCATAAAGTACCAGTGAAGAATACAGTTGTTCGAGGGGCTAAGATAAAGACATTCCCTATCGCAAACCCCAGTTTACCTCCTCCTGCGATAGAGTGAGTTGTCAGGCTGCAGCTCTGAGGCTCGAGTGAAGGACTCCAAAGCATCCCAATAGACCTCTTGGTCAAACAGACATTGGCCCTGCGGATTCAAATCACACAGCACAGAATCAGTCTGACTCAGGCCACCTGCCCATTGCTCCAGGTTAACGAGAGAGACAGACAGAGCGTTCTCTTTCTCTCTCTCTCTCTCCAACCAATCCAGGAATGGAAGTGCTGCTTAAGAGGAGATGCAGCTGCACTAAATACCACTCCCTCCTAGCTGGAGAGCACTGAGCATGCATGAACCCCAAACGGGACTTTTGGCTCTTCCCGTACTGCAAATAAGTTAGCATGTTGAGAGGGGGCCCCAGCAGACTAGCCATGAATATGAACAGTAGAAACATGAAACCTTTCAGAGAGGAAGGATTGGACAGAATCCCCTGTCCCCAAATATAAATATGCACAAAGGACTCTCCCTTGGAAATCCAAGCTCATGTTGACTTCCACTTCAAGTAGCATCTCCAGATTTCCCTCAAGATCAGAGGTCAGTCACTAGACCCAGTGTTCTAATGCTGATACTGAGAGATCAAGGAAAGGCACGGGGTGGGGATGGGGAAGGGGAAGGCTGGTGCCAGCTGGTAGGGGCTATTCTGTACCCTTCACCTGCAGGTAAATAATGAAGGCCATGCGCTCTACATATTCTTCCTTTGCAGAGGACAAGGAATACGCCTTTCTGAGGTTCAGCACAGCAGACTGGAAATCACAGAGCTGGAGAAAGGCTTCTGCCTTCTGTACATAGAACTCCACCTGCAAATGCACCCACAGACATTCTTCAGTCCTTTAGGATAACTTTCTTTCTTAGCCTGTTTATCCTCTATCTAGACACACTGAAACTAACCCTGAGACTCAACACCGCAATCCCGCCCAGACAGATTCTAATATACGCCAATATTCACCTCCCCAATGACATTCTTCATTTGATAATCTTGGAAATGCAAGAGCATTACAGGCTTTGTCCTTCTTGCTGAAGAACTCCATATTCCCCATGCCATGCGAGGTGGGCTTGTACCTTCACCTAACTATGCCTGCTCTGCATTCCCCCTTGCCTAATCATGATCCTCTTACCTGTTGGGGGTTCAGGTTAATGGCTTTGGAATAACAAATGACAACTTTCTCCCACTCGCCTTGGGAGAAGAACTCCTTCCCTCTCCGACAGCTGTAATGAGAAGACAGCATTATGAGCTAATGCAGAAGCACATTTCCCCTCCCTGCAGCACAGCCCTTAGGACAGTCACAGACCCATGGGAGCGCTGACTCAGTTTCCCCACCTGTAAACTGGAGATAACGATTCTATCTGCAAGGGTGTTACGAGGCTTAATTCATTATTTGTTAAGCACATGGAGAGCTTTGGGTGGAAGTAGGAGAAAAGAGGGTGACTGTCTACAAGCACACTAGCCAGTGTTCTGAGCCGTCTCAAGATCAAGAAGGAAAATTTGCAGGACCACAGCTCTGCTAATTGACCAGCACTGGCCACCTATTGATTCTGCAGCACTCTGGTGACCCCACTGCCCATATGCTCAGGGAGAACAGATTCTAAAATGCAGGAACTGGGGATTACCAGTAGATACTAATATCAGAGGGGTAGCCGTGTTAGTCTGAATCTATAAAAAGCAACAGAGGGTCCTGTGGCACCTTTAAGACTAACAGAAGTATTGGGAGCATAAGCTTTCGTGGGTAAGAACCTCACTTCTTCAGATGCAAGACTTGTTCTTACCCACAAAAGCTTATGCTCCCAATACTTCTGTTAGTCTTAAAGGTGCCACAGGACCCTCTGTTGCTTTTTACAGTAGATACTAGTAATGGGATAAAGAGGCTATCATCTCTAGTTCACTAGTTCATATCCTCCTCAGCTTGGTAGTCACCGAAGCCATCTGATGGTTGTTTGGTGGCCTCACCATATAGAGCTGAGAGTCTGTCATGGAGGTTAGAGGACCTATGATTTTCCTACATTTTATCCTTGTAAGATGGGCTATGGGTGACTGTCCCTGTTCTGCCTGTCCTGATGTGAGGAAATCCAGGGGCAGTCAGCACAGTGAAACATCAGACAGTATTCCAACTGGCAGATGGCAGTTCAACTGCAGATAATCTGCCCTCACTTTCAGAAAATTACCTAGCATGGGAGCCATTTCTGGTGAAAATTCCCAGCTTAAGTTGCTAGGTCTCATTTCAGTTCAGAGAGGACAGGTAACACCATCACAGCAGGCTCTTACTGGGTCCTAGCTGGCAATCTCAACAGAGACACCAAGGACCAAGCAGGCTGTTCAGCCTGACCTCCCTCTTGCCCACAGAAGGGAACCCTCCAGAGCAGGATTAGGGCACAATGGCTGGGCAGAGGAAGCTGCAGCCCATGCGGTACCTGATCTGTGGATAAATCAGACACCAGTCCCCAGGGCTGTCATTCCAGGACCTCGAACCAGCACTAAGTAAGGTTTCTTAAAAGTTTGGTTCCCAGCCTCCTTGCAGGACATGGACAAGAAAGCAGGCGTTTGTAACAGTGAAAATGTAAGAAGTGTCTGCTGGACACTCACTGCTCCTGTATCCTGTTCTGCACAATGGCTGTTGGGGACTTCACTCCGCTGGGGTCCTTAAGGTCTCGCAAAGTCTGGCTGGACCCAAAGATCTGTCGCAGGGATCTCTTCCGGAGATTCTCTTTGGACACAGCAGTTGGGAACAGTCCTTTAGTCTCTGTCTTCATCTCCAGTCCTACCTGCAGCAAGAGGGGCTAATGGTCACTCTTCCTCTCCACCACCCTGACAGGGGTCTCTGCCCTTGGCCACCTCCCCACAGCTCTAGTCCCCAGTGACCTCTGACCCCCAGTGACCTCTGACCTGTCTCAGCTCTCTCTGCCCCTCACCCCAGCTCTGCACCTGGCACTCTGCCCCCCCTCCCAGCTCCCTCTGCCCACCCACTCTGCGTCAGTCGCCCTCTGTCCCCTCTCCTCTCAGCTCCCTCTACCCCCCAGCTCTGTGCCCTCCGACGCCTAGCCCAGGCAGCAGTGCTCACTTTGCTCTGCCCTGGCTCCTCCTGCGGGGCTGCCGCTGCCATCCCAGTGGTCGTGTCCCTCGTTGCTAGGCAGGCGGTATCCAGGCAGCTGGGGGCCGAGGGGGTGGGCCTAGAGTGAGAAGGTTCCGTGGCCAAGGCGGGATCCCTGCTGCGCTCGCATGGCACCCTGTGAGCCCGGCCTGTGAGTAGGGTGACCAGATGTCCCGATTTTATAGGGCCAGTCCCGATTGTTGGGTCTTTTTCTTATATAGGCTCCTATTACCCCCCACCCCGTCCCGATTTTTCACACTTGCTGTCTGGTCACCCTACCTGGGAGGGAGGGGCAGGGCTTGCAACAGCCCCTCCCATGCTGAAGTCACTAACCTGGGTGATGGGCAAAATCCTGGTGTCCCATCGAACTGCAGCCAGCTGGGAAGGAGAGGCGGTGAACCTGCCCCTGAGCAGGTGGGCTTGTCTGATGGGGGTCAGGTCTCCTGGGTTCCATTCCCAGCTCTGCCACTGTCTCACCATGGGCTTGTGGGCACTTGTTTTCCACCAGCACTGCTCCACTGGTGTCTGGAGCAGACAAGACTTTTGCAGTCACCCATGTTCTCTACCCTAGGGTGGCCAGTCATCCCATTATTAGGGGCTTTGTCTTATATACGGAACTATAAATATCCCCTCCCTCCAAAAAAGCGTGTCCTGATTTTTTACGCCTACTAGCTGGTCACCCTACTCTACCCCCTGGGATTCTGAGACGGATTAGATGACATGATGTTAAACATACCGATAGCCGTCAGGAGTCTGGTTCCACTGCCAATGCAAACATTTGAAAAATCACAAGACACGCCCCAAATTATGAAACTGGTTTAAAAATTAGGAGATTTTAACACTAATATATTTGGGATTCTTTGCACTTGGCCTTCTGGTTTGGGGACATTTAGAGGCCAAGTTTTCAAGCTTTTCTCCCCAGCCTGAGGGCTATAAAGTTACTCCTTTTTCAATTAAATTATCAGGAAATAACCTGAGTCTGGCACTTGGGGCTTTAAGATAAACACCAAAAATCATAGCATAAGAAAATCACAAGAGTTGCCAACTTTGAATCTTGTCTACACTAGTGCTTCCACCAACAGTGGAACTATTGTAATGGTGGCTGTATAAGTACCTTAGATAAATAGATGGCAGGTGATGGGCCATTTAAACTAGTTATATGTCTACAGAAACCTGTTATCTCTATAATTTTCCTCCATTGCTACCACCAGAGCAGCTGTTACCAGTGGTAACAGTACATCGCACTAGTTGTAAGGGATTTCCAGGGTAGCTTTGTTAGTAATAGAGTGATCAGAGTTCCAGGATTTTTATCCTCTAATAATACTTTATGTTTCTCTAGCACCTTCCATCCAAGGATCTCAAAATGGGTGCAGATGTGGTTAGGGCATACCACTGAGATTCCTAGGTTCTACTCCTGGTTTTGCCACAGACTTTTGGTGTGACCTTGGGCAAGTCATTTAATCTCTCTGTGATTCATTTTACCAGCTGAAGCAGGACAATAATTTCCTACGACAATAGGTTTGGGAGTTCATTTCTTAAATATATGTGAAGTATTTTAAGATGCTTGGTTGAAAAGAAGGGAAGTTTCATTAAAAAATATATTACTATGAATTAAACCTCACTTTCCTCCTTTACATCTGTATTAACCCCATGTTATAGAAACCGAAACACAAAGGAATGTTACCAAAACAATAGAACCCAGCAGTCCTGACTCTTAGATTCCAGCTCCATATTACTTCTGTATGTTCAACAGCCATGTGGACCTGGGTTTAAAGCTGCCATTTACATCTATGATCCAAATGGGTAAAATAATTTGAGAAGGGAATCCCATAATGTGGATCATTACAACGTGATGTTCATCCCATAGTAGTGATGGAACTTTTTTTCTTGCCCAAATGTCAACTGAGGGAGACTTTTCTGAGGCATCCTTGTCCAGTACTAGTGCCATGCAGCGTGACTGATATTGTGATACACGGCCCTCATCAGCTACAAATGCATGAAAGCTGATTACACCATGGGACAGACAGGTCAAGGAGGTTGGTCTGACCTGCCAGCTTTGACGCAGCCTCCAGGCATGAATCCTGTGCCTGGTAGCTCTGCCAACAAACAAGCAGTTGAAGGCGCTTGGTGCGTTACATAAGTCACCAGCTCTTCCAGTCTGATAAAGGGACCAGCAAAGATTAAACGAAAGGGTCCTCATATCTGGTCAACCTATCATAAAGGAAACCAAGGGCAGCCGGCTTACAGTGGCTGAGCACTTCCGCCCACAAGGAAGATGGCCACGTCTGCAGACCACGTGGCCTGCGCCCTTCCTGCACCATAATCAAAATGGCAACGCCCATCAAACCACGTGGTGTGAATCCCTTCTGCCCGCAAACAAGATGGCACTGCCACGTGGTAGGGTGCGGTCTTTGTGATTGGTCGCGGTGGGCGTGACGCTTTAGAAGCGGCGAGGCTGCTCCTAAGGGGTGCTTGTGGCCTGAGATCTCAGCGGCGCCCAGTCGGCCGCTCGGCTGGGGGAAAGCGGGGGATGCTGCGGCCGCTGCCCAAGCGCCTCGGGAGGTTACTGAGCCGCACCATGAGCCACCGCGAGACCGATCCGCGCGCCGCCGGGAAGCGGGTCCTGGTAGAGAGTGGGCGGAGGGAACACTTCCGGGGTCACCGGGGGAGAGCAGGCGCGGGAGGAGGGATCACTTCCTGGTCACGGGGTGGATGGGGGTCAATGGAAGGCAGCAGGTCCCGTGGGGGAGCCAGGAGCGCCAGAGAAACGGGGCCTGGGCCCCAGACACCCCCCCACCCCCCCGCTGTAGAAACTCCACGGCCCACCTGTGCCACAACAACTGTTTTTCTCCATGTAAAATCTGATCTGGCATTAAGGGGTAGGAAGCAGGGCAGTTGCCTGGGGCCCACGGCATAAAGGGCACCATGGAACTTAAGTTGTCAGGCTTCAGCCCCAGGTGTTGGAGCTCGGGGCCCCGGGCTGCAGTCCTGCATGGTGGGGCTTCAGCTTTCTGCCTGGGCCCTAGCGAGTCTAATGCCAGCCATGCTTGGCGGACCCCCTGAAACCAGCAGGCAGCCCCCCAGGGGACCGCAGACCCCTGGTTGAGAACTATTGTGCTGGAGGATGTAAGCACAGCCCATGGACCAGACCAGACCAGCCCCTTAGGTTCCCCAAGCTGCAGGAGAAATAGCTCTGGGCAGCGCTAGCCCATGGGCGTGCTGGCTACTTGTTGGAAGGCCGGTTTTCTGTTCCACATACTGTCCCTTGTTGAAATGGAGAAAGTACACTCAGATCTGAAGTGTCGTGAAGCACCCAGTAGGCTCTATACTGGGGGGGGAGCATCAGTGCACAGGTCCCAAGATTGTACCGATTTGCAGACAGCAGTTTCAGATGTGACCCCATGTGCCAACTCGCTGCATCTGCATATAGATACACACCTTTAATTCTAAAACCATGATTCAGAACTGTATTTGAGTGGAACAAAATAGAAGTTAACAAATAGCATAATCCAGTCATAAATTCTCCAGCCTCTTTCTGACTCTGTAGACTATGTACTTTGTAGGAGCAATTCCATCTCTTGAACCTTCCTCCCTTTGACCCTTATATGACTAATGAGAACATTCACAGTGACATTGGATAAGATAAAATATGCAAGGGGAGTGACAATTCAAGACCAAAGCCAATGTTTGACAGGTTAAGAAGAAATTTCCCCCATGATCAGGTTATTTTCTAGTTGCCCACTATTACAAGGACCTTGATGTCTTATTCTGAAGTATGGGGTCTGAGCCCCATAAGCAGCAGTATACTGATCAAGAGGGACCACAGGTCTGATCTGTTTTGGCAATTTTTATGTTCCCTCCCAGCTGTCCCACAATACACACGCTACTTGGTTCCCAAAATAATGTATTTTGCTGCCCACCACAAAGGGTTCCATGGATGATAGATTCACAACCCATCTTCTAATAAACTAATAATGAACAGAAAACAAACAAGACTCAGGCCTGCTACCCCACACTTCAATCTATATTTCCTGGTAATCTTTATACCTCTCACTTTCACAACTGCATTAAGCTTTGCAAATGTCTCATAGTCAAATGTGATAGTGTCACTATCCAATGTCATATTGTATAGAAGTGCACCATACTTGCCTCTCCAACTACCACCCCTTCTCTCTTTCATCTCTCAACTCATCGAATGCGCTGTTTACAGTTCCTCCCCTCCAATCCAATCCCAGATCCTCTCCAATCCGCTTCTGTACCTTGCACTCCACTGAAACTACTCTCACCAAAGTCTTTAATAACCTCTATCTAGCCAAAAGTCAGAACCAGTACTGCAACCTCATTGACCTGTCATCCGCCTGTCAGCCAGGATGTTGGAATCTCCTCCTCCCTTGGCTTGTCTGACTCCATCCACTCCTGGTTCTCCTCCTTGATCTGTAATTGCTCCTTCAGTGTGTCCTTTGGAGGATCTTCCTCAACCCTCACTCCTTCTGTGGGTGTCCTTGGTTCCCTTCTCATCTCTGGGTAATCTCATCTGTGAACACAAATTTAGCTACCAGCTCTATGCTGAGGACTCCCAGATCTACTTTTCTACTCCAGACCCGTCTTCTTCTTCCAAACTAAAATCTCATCCTGACTCGGACATCTGGTGGATATCTAGCTCAAGCTCAACACGGCTAAACAGAGCTCTGAATCTTTCCCCACACGCCCTCCCCACCATCTCCTTTCTTGATCACGGTGGACACTACCACCATCCTGACTGTCACTTAGATCCATAACCCAGGTGCCATCTTTGACTCTGACCTCTCAGACCTCACATCCAGGCTGTCTTGCCAATTCTTTCTGCATAACATCTCTCATACATAGCCTTTCCTATCCATCCACACACATAAAACTGTTGTCCAGGCTTTCATCATTGCATTTAAATTACTGCAATATCCTTCTCTCTGGCTTTGACAAATGCAGTCTTGCCCCGCTCATAACTGTTCAGAATGCTGCTGCAAAGATCATTTTCTTAGTCCGTCACTTTGACTACGTCACTCCTGGCTTTGAATCTTCCCGTTCTCTCTCTCTTCAAATATAAGCTGCTTGTCTTCACTTTCAAGGCCCTTCATGGCCTATCCTCCATCCTTCACTATGGAGATGTTGACTCCCACCTCTGATCGGCCCATGGTGCCAGCCTATCGCCCGCTTTCTCCTATGCTGTGCCACACGCTTAGGAGACGCCCCCGATAAACATCCACAAAGCTACCTCATTATCCACATGCAAATCCCTCCTTAAATCTTTCCTTTTCCTTGATGCCTAAAAAATACTTGGTATCATCTCATTGTTCTCTTGTACTCTACCCATCTGACTGTATCATCGGTTTGTGAACTCTTTGGGATAGGGACTTGTTTGCACAGCACCTAGCACAATGGGATCTTGGTCCTTCCCTCGGCACTACAGTCAGACAAGTAATAAATGTTGCCATTTCTCCTTGAAAATGATCTTACGACACCGTGTCAATGTACTGTGATTTCACAGCTGGAACTCACCTTCTTTGGATTATGCTCTTTGCTCTGCCAACTGCAGTTACCTAAGGGACTTTGTCTCCCCCACGTACGGATAAGAAATCACGGGACAGATACGGCTCTTAGTCATCCTATGGCTTCTTATTCCTGGAGATGGGCGGTACAGCTGGAATGAGTGGGGGGACAGGGATCACCTAGGTCACTAAACTCATTTTGAGCATCTCACTCAATCTCAGCACTAAATCCATCTCAGTTCTGTTTAACAAGAGAGCAACAGGCCCTTGTGCCTACAGAGTCTGGCCCTACAGTAATCAACGATGGTGATTGTCTTGCTGCTTCTAAAGGGAAGCAGCTGGTTTTGCTGGGTGAATTTCCTGCCCTGGTCGTGAAAGGAGCAGGGCTGCAGGGAGGGCAACTATGATCCTCACTACACCACAAGGGCTGGCTCCAGTGACTCTGGTTGGTTGGATGCTGATGTAGAGAGAGTCCCGGTAACACCGGTTGCTGGTCCTCTTTGCAGGTGGCAGGGCTGGGGAATTATGGGCTGCGAGGAACCCGACATAACGTGGGAATGGCGGTGCTCAATCATCTGGCCCAGAAGTTGAACGTTGCTGCCCAGTGGAAAGTGGACAGACGCTGCTGTGCAGACGTGACCATCGCTAATGTGGAGGAAGCAGAGCTGGTGCTGATGAAACCTCGGCGGCTCATGAACATCAATGGACTCAGTGTAGCAAGCGCTGGTGAGTGACTCCGAACACTTCCAATAGCCAGCTGAGCAACACACACAACTCGAGCCTTCCCGGGACCTTTGTGCTTCACCTTTCATCTTCTTAACCCCAGGGGACCACTCAGGACTGTAAGCAACAAGTCTGAAATACCTGCCCTGGAACTACAGGGCCCGCTCCTGCCAGGGTCCGTCTCCTTTTTCTTTTCCATGGAGACAACGATGTAACAACTCGGAGGCCTCTTAGGACTTCCTTGTTGTTCCATGGCCATTCAGGCAGCATGACAATAAGCTCAAGAAACTATCGCTTGAGCTAAAGGAGAATAGCCATTTCCAGTATAGGGCTTATGACACACAGTAGACCATATCTGGTTCTGTCCAGTAGAGGGCGGTGCACACACACTCTCCTAAACCCATTACTAATTTTTCACACCACCCTTGGGAGGTGGAGAAGATTAACTGAGTTCCATGCAATTTGCCATTTTGGCATCGCTAGGAAAAAACAGGTGGCAGGGTTCGGAACCAAGGTCCCGAGGGCTCTGCATGGACATCAGAAATCCCAGGGCAGTTTTCAGAACAGTCAGGCTTTTCCCTGGCGTGCTGGGCTGTGAGTTCCGCTCCTCACACTGTTGCATAGCCTGCTGCAAGCTAGTTGGCTACGACCTTCCAGTCCGCTGTGTTTCAGTGGTGTGGACTGTAAAGTACTTTTGGCCAAAAGACAATCGCGGCGTAGAGCAGTATCATGTGGTGCAGACATCAGACAGCTCCAGTGACAGCGTGTGCAGCTCGTTTGCCAGCATGGCTGATAGTGCATTCCTGAGGTTAGAAGGCCCCCTATCCCTGCTATGCACTTCCTGCCCTCCATGTCCCCTGTCATTTTTTTCCACTGACACCTGCAGTGTCCTTCTTTAGGTCCTCGAGGCTGTGGGATGGTGACAGATGGATTTAATTTCCCCTCACTTCTTGTGCGTTGTTTCTTTCTCAAGCTGAAACTTACGACCTCGGGGTAGAAGACATTTACCTGGTTCACGACGACCTGGACAAGCCGCTGGGGAAGATGGCGATAAAGCTGGGAGGCAGCGCAAGGTACGAAGGGAAAGCCCCTGTGGAAAATGACCTTGAAAGATTTGATTGAGCTGCATCTTATTTTGTGCGTTTTAACAGGGGCATTTGGGGCTGCGACTGTCCCATCTCCACCCCCAGGACTGCAGAGGTGGCAGCAGATCGGTGGCAGAATCTTTCTAAGCTGTGGTCACTTCTGTAGTGCTTTTACAAGCTTTAACTGACATCGGTTTACTCTGCTGTCTGCCCAACCTCCTGCAGTTTCTAGTTCAAAGCACCAGTTAAACCAGAGATATTTCAGTACATTGGGATGGCCTCAAATTGTGGGCTCTGGCACTAGGTGTGCAGAACACAACTGGTGCCCAGGCTGCTGTGATAAAATACAGTAGACACTGCCCAGAGTGGTGTTAGGCAACCTCCCTGAGTCACACGTATCCTAGCGTAATTGACACTTGAGACCTAACAGAACCAAGACCCGTGTTTGTGGTGACAGTGATATTTGATTGAAGAGTGACCTTTCTGAATCGAGTATCAGAGGGGTAGCCGTGTTAGTCTGGATCTGTAAAAAGCAACAGAGAGTCCTGACGACGTGGGTATTCACCCAGGAAAGCTTGTGCTCCAGTACATCTGTTAGTCTTAAAGGTGCCACAGGACTCTCTGTTGCTTTCTGAATTAGTTATATTAGCCACACACTTTTCCCTGGGGGTCTCCCCTCTTATTACCACATGTTCCATACCTGGCTGTGTTCAGGCCTGCCCAGTGCAGACAGCGTGTGCAGTGTATACGCCCTTCTCCAGCAGTTGAAAGCATTGGGTGCCAGAGCCCCTGCTGGGGAGTTCGGTGCAGGGCAAGGGATGCTCTGTATCTGCACAGCCATATCCCTAGTCGAGCACCCTCTTTGGCAATACCCTGTGGCAGTGGGTCACCCAGGGGGTTTGGCCCAGATCAGAGGCTGCTGCATGTGAGTGAGGCTTGCTCTGAGTATGGGACTGGGAATCATGAGCTCCTCTCTGACACTGATTGCCCCTCTGGCCATGGGCATGCCACTTAGGGTCTGATTTTCAGAAGCGCTGAGCACCCAGAACTCCAGGTGCAGTCACTGGGAGCCGCTGGTGCTCAGCGGGCTGCACGACAAGACAAGGCAAGCCTGCCTGGGGCCTCCTCTGCACAACTTTGCATCAGTTTCCCAGTGTTGCTTTGAGTGACTTGTGCTTTAGTCTAAACCGGAATAAGCTAAACCGTCCTAGGCTGCTCTTACACTGAAATCCAAGTGTCCGCGTGGGCTTTGCACCAGCTTAACTAAATTGGGGTAATGTCACACCTCTCGGTAAATCAGTGCAACTCTGCGTAAACAAGCCCAGTGCCTGGGTCTTATGTAAAGGGGGATAACAGGGCGTCCCTGCTGGCCCCAGGCTTGGGAGCAGTTACTGTTCGTACAGAGCAAAGAGGAGGGAGAGTTTAGTGTGTATCCCATGGATGAGCCCTCTGGGGTTCTCACCTACTCTGACGGCTGGTTTGTCCTGCTTTCTTTAGGGGGCATAACGGGGTCCGTTCCTGCATCAGCTCCCTGCACTCAGACGTAAGTCGGCCTTGCAGGGTGAAGAGCTCTATCATGCACACATCTTAGTGCATATGTAAAGCACCATCTCTCCCCAGCCCCAGAGCCCCCTGGGAGCCACCCCCAAGGCCTTAGCCTCCCCTTGTGTTTGTGTTAGCAGACTTGGCCCTTCATCCCCCGCTCCCAGCCCAGCCCTTCTCACAGGAGTCTTGTTTCTGACTTGTCCATGAGCCCGAACGTGGAAGCAATTACCTAAAGTGGAACCACATGGCCTGGCTGGGAGCTCAGCCCACCAACTTAACTGCGTTTGTTGGACAAAACTCTTTCCAAGCTCATGTTAGCTGGAGCCCAGCCTGAACCCAGGGAGACAAAGGAACAGAGCGGGACACAAGCCCAGCTCCCCCACTGCTGCTGATCTCTGCCGTGTGGGGCTCGGGGCTCTAGTGAAGCACTTAGGATTCCCTGTCACCCCACAGGCTCCCCCTTTGACTGGTCCCTGGCTAACCAGGGTCTCAAAGCTCCCCTGCCCTCCAGCCCCACGTCAGAGCCTCCAGTATCTGCTTTGGCTCCAGGCTGTGCCAAGCATGTTTAGCACCTTGTAGCGACTGCCACGGTGTCCCGAGAGCCCAGCTCGGGTGAATGCAGGTGGTGAGGGGGAGATTACACACAGCACACACTGCATCCCCTTCTCTCCCTGCAGTGCATGGTGCGGCTCAGGGTTGGCATCGGCCGGCCGGTGGGGGAAGCCATGGTGGATCGCTACGTGCTGGGCCGGTTCACCAGCGCTGAGCACGAGGTCCTGCAGCGCATCCTGGAGCAGGCGGCCGACCTCCTGCTGGAACACATCCTGCAGAGGAGCAGCGGCAAGGACCACACGCCCCCTGGCGACACGGGGGACAGGACACCTCCTTAACCCCAGGAGCTGGGGGAGTTTTTATGAATATGGTGCTGACGGAAAGCAGTGGTCCTGGACTCCTTCATGGGCCTCTGGGCACAGCTGCCGGGGTGGGCTGGGGGAGCTAAGCAGAGAGCACTGACCCCAGGAAGCTCCTGGCAATGAAACTGGTGGGGGAGGTGGCGGACTGCCAAGCAGGTGCTATTCCTGCACCCCCCCGCACCCCCCTGTCAGGTGACAGGCTTCTCCCAACCCCACTAGCGCTGGCAAAGGCAGCCCGGTAGATGGCCTGGCTCCACCTGGCCAAGTGCCCGTGCCTGGCGCTGCAGCACCATGGGGAGTAAGGAGGAGCCCGAGAGAGATCCAAGCCCCAACCAGGCTCCACCCCAGACCCCAGCTGGAGGCTTGTCGTGGTCAGGGGCGCCTGCCTCCTTGCCCAGCTTGGGATCACTGTGTCCCAGCAGCACCTTGTCCCTGCCCCTGCAGAACAGGTCTGGGACTTGGTGTCTGGCCTGGTCTCAGCTTTGCCTTGTCCATCCTTGGTCCCCAGCCAGGCACCTCAGTAACTCCATCGGTTTTATAGGGCAGTTTTGCATAGACTGTACAATAAACCCAGGCGCCCAGTCGGCACACGCTTTGCCATCTACGTTCAGTCCCTCTCCTCTACGCAGGTGCTGGGGGCAGGGGAGGGAGCAATCGGCTGGCAGGAAGGGGAGCTCCCTCCCTCCCAGCGTGTCCCTATTTGGTCAGCAGGCTCTGGAAGGAGTGTCTGGCCGCTATCTCTGGCAGGGGCAGAATCGGCTGCTGCTTCACCCGTTTCTCCTCCGACCAGGAAGTCATCAGTGGCTGTTGGGAAACGGGCAGTGATTCAAACACTGTCACGCCGGTCGGTCACTCCATCCCTCTCTGGGGGCGGGGCAGGGCAGGCCAATGCCTCTGGCGCTTGGATACGCTTCCCCTGACCCTGTGGGTCCATGGAGGGAACCATTAGGAGCAGGGACAAGGGGCCGGGTGGGAGTCAGTCTTGGTGCTCACCTCAATCCTCAGCCTCTCTGCTGAGCCTGCCCAGCCCTCCCTGGGCGACTCGCTTTCTAACCTCCCAGGATACCCCTGCCCTGCAGCCAGCCGTGCCCCAGTGGCCCGAGCCCCCCTCACCTCCGTGGCGCTGGCGTAGGTGCGGACGGTCCCGATGCGGGTGGTCTTGGACAGCAGACCCGTCTTGCTCATGCTGTGGAAGAGCTGCGCCCCCTGCCCCCGCTGCACTAGCAAGTGGTGCGAGATGACGGGAGAGGTCTTGAGGCCTGGGGCTGGGTGCAGCTGGCTGGAGCGGAGGAGAAAGGGGCTGGGTTAGACCACGGGACATGGGGGGGGGATGCCGCAGCCCAGGATTTGATCTGCTGCCCTGAAGGCAGAGACTAGAACGGCATTGGCGGGAAGATACTGCAGAAGGTGGGAAGTAGAGTAAGGGTAGGGTGCCTCCTAGGGCGAGCCTCCCCAGCTCAGACTTAGCCAGGACAGGCGCTGAAGGCAACTGTGCACAGCGGTCGCCAGAGAGGATCAGCCAGATTTGGGGGAGGAGGGGGAGGCAAGCAGACAATCAGAGACCAGAGTGGAGAACTGCACGCTCAAGGGATCAGCAAGGAGAGCGAGATGGAGCCAGCGCAGGTCAGTGCGGGTGGGAGGTTGCAGCCGTCAGATTGCTGGTGGGTGGCCTGTGGGGAATGAGCTAAAGGTGATCTCTGAGGGTCTCATCTGCCATGCGTCCCCTGGAGGGCTCTAGGAGAAGTCGGGGGAGATGGGAGTCATGACATCACAGGAGCAGGGAGGCAGGTTTTATGACATCACAGAGTTGGAAGGCGCAAACGCAACCACGTGTCACACAGGACTATAGAGGCCAAAAAGGTACAAGCCCATTTCTCTCCCCTTTGCCTCTGGGGGTCTGGCCTGGCCTCCAGCTGGGACCTGCCTCTCTTGGGTGCGAAGAGATGCTGGGGTAGGGGCTGCATGGGGAGTGGGGCTATTCCCTGCATTTCCTACTCGCCTCTCTGCAGGGGACTCCAGTCCATGCTCCCTGTTGGCCGTTTTCTGGGGCCCGAACACCTGCTCCTGATGCGTGGGCCCAGCTGTGGTCCCCCGCCTCAGCAGCCCAAGCAGGCTCCGCAGCATCTCCTGGTGGCGCAGCTGGAACATCATGTCAAAGTCGCCATCCTCCTCATCAGACGGCCTCTCCTGTGGGGCGACGAAGCGGGGGAGGTGAACTGAGGGGAGGGGAAATGGCACTGCAGCTCCTGCTCCCCCCCATGACTTGAAAGCACAGGGGTTGGACCTCCACTGTAGGCAGAGGAAGCCCCACAGTTCAGTCTCCACTACCATCGCCCTGGCTCCTGCATTCGGAGTGCACCCAGAACCTGGCAGCTCCAGTAGGTGAGGGAAGTGCCCATCTAACAAAGGATCAGGCCCTACGGCCGTTCAGAACAGCGGGCAGGGAGCCGGAGCCGGTGGGGGTTGGGCTGGTTGTAGGTTGAAGCCAGACTTTAGTGGGGTTGCCCAGAACAGTAGCCCAGCATCTCTTGGCTCTTCCCCACCGACTCCACCTCCCCCCAGCTGGAGGCCTCCTGTCCCCCAGCACAGGACATGTCGTCGGATCCTCACTCAGATGCAGCCAGGGGTTCAGTAAGAGCCTCAGCGCTTGGCATAACAGGAGGATTTCTAGCCCCCACCGGCAATAAACACCATTTACGTGCTGGGTTAGGGCGTCTGCCCCAGCAGCCTGCAGCATGGACCCATCCTCCCCCATGACTACCCTCCAACTATACACCACAGTCTAGCACCCCCTATAGGGGAGAAGGGAAATTACAGAGAGTCCAGCCAATGTAGCCCTGACACATCCTGGTTTGGTGCAAAATAAAGAGCTGGGAACAGCTGCCACAGAAGATTCAGTGCCAAGGTCCGGGATGGGTGTTTGTACAGAGCAAGATGCTGGTGGCTCAGATCTGAAAGAGTCCAGGGTTCTGGGTGTGGTCAGGGCAGACCCCTCACGAGGCACGGCACATGTGCCATGACGTCTCACCACAATGTGTGCTTGGAGGCACAACACCATGGTCAGGCCATTGTGCTCTCCCAGATTATCACAGCATCTACCTTAAGTGACACAGCATCCCCGAATGGATGCAAAATCCATTCCTATTAATGTCAAGTCTTCCCTAATTGACACAACATCCTCATTGCCTGATGCAAAATCAATTCCGGCCAAGTCAACACAGCACCATGACGTGAAACCCCAGATAGTTCAGGACTCTGGAATTGCCCCATGAGCCAGCCTCTCACGATAGGGACTGAGCCAAGGACAAGGGCAGCAGATGGTCCAGTGGTTAGGGGGCCAGCCTGAGTGTCTAGAGGCCTGGGTTCAATTCCTAGCTCCGCCGCAGACTTCCTGTGTGAGTTTGAGCATGTCACTTAGTCTCTCTGTGCCTCAGGTCCCCATCTGTACAAGGGGGATGGTAGCACTGCTCTGCCTCACTGGAGTGTTGGGGGGGGGAATATTACCCAGGTCCTACTAATGGGGGCCATATAAGTACCCAAGATAAACAATACGGCTCAAGAGTTCTCAGTCAGGGGCATCTAATTGTGGGCAAGCTCCTTTATCCTACAAGAGCTCATGAGTTTCCCAACAGTTTGCTGCCTGTACCTGTGTTACCCGGTTCTTAATGGAACCGCTTTGCTCTCTACAGACTCTCCTTGGAAAGAGTTCTGAGCACCTCGAAACATTAACAGCCCAAGCCTCACAGCTGCCCATGGGGTAGGTCAGTATAATCATCTCCATTTTACACTTGGGGAAACCGAGGCACGGAGCAGCGACGTGCCTTGCGCAATGTCCCACAGCGACGTAGTGGTAGAGCTGGGAATAGAACCCAGGAGTCCTGGTTCCCAGGCTCCTGCAGACAATATTGCTCCCTTTCTAATTCTCAAGTCTTTCCTAACCTTTGACCTCCGTGATCCCGGTGATCTTATGTCCATTGGTGCGTCTGTTCTATTCTAGCTTTTGGGCGCAAACCAAGGAAATGTCGCCATCTCAGGAGCACGCTGGGCTCTGGCCTGTTTAATGCCAAGCAGCCACCAGAACACGTGCACCCCAATCCCCGAGACTGTGTGAATCTCACCTGCAGCAGGTCCTTAAGGGCTTGGACAGCCTGGTTCAAGATCCTCTCTGCATTCTTCCTGAGCTTCTGCTCTTCCTCCAGGAGCTTGGCCTGCCTCTGCCCTTCGACCATCTTCCTCCTCACCTCCTCCTTCAGCTCCTTCAGCTCTTGTCTGCCGGGAGGGAGCCAGACAAGAACAGCCAGGGGTGAAACAGCAAATAGCCACTTCACCTGGGGGTGCTTGGAGTGCAGGTGCTCTAGGGAAGTGCTCATCCCCTTCAGCAGGCCCCAGAGAGCTGTGTGCGCATTCGCATGCACTTGTCTAAATCAGGTTTCCCAGAGAGGTCTGTCTGTCTGTTCATCCAAGTCAGGTCCCCAGGCATGTATGTGTCTGTCTGATTGGCCAAGTCAGGTCCCCAGGGAGATAGGTGCACGTGTCTGTCTGTCTAGCCATCCAAGCCAAGATCCCAGGGAGACGTATGTATATGTCTCTGTCCGCCTTCCTGTCTGTCTAAGTCAGCCTATCAGGGAGATACGTGAGCACGGGTGGGTGTGTCTAAATCTGGTCTCCATGGAGATGTGTGTCTAAGTCAGGTCCCCAGAGAGGCTGAGGTGGGCTAAGCCCCCTCTGCACATCTATGGAAGCAAGGTCTCCTAGAGAGTTTACTTTCCAAGAGTTACACCCCCTGGGAAGTGCCTGGGAACACCTTTTGGGGACCTCTGGGCAGGGTCAGGCGCAGCAGCTCTTCTGGAGGGGTGGGGGGACATGACAGAGCCTTGCTGAGTCTGTCAGGGGGTTGAGCAGGTTTAGGTGACACAGACACATTCAGGGGAAGCATAATCCCGATAATACTCGGCCCTTCCCTAGTCTCTCCCATCCAAAGGGCTCCAAGTGCTGTACAGATACTGCTTTGTTAAATGTCACAAGGGCCCTGTGAAACAGGTGAATGGATATACAGGGACCACTTCCCTCAACACTTAAATGGAGCCTCCTCTAGGGTGAAAAGTGGCAACTATTTAAAAACGCACCACAACACTGCATGGCAGTTTAGGTCAGGAAGTGAAGAAGAATCCCCGGTCAAATTGCAATTGCAGAGGGCATTGAGCCAGGATACCTCGGTTAACACAACTCTTCCAAGTCCCCACTCTGTGGGGTTCATGGGCACAAGGGGTCAGGACTAGACCTGGTCAAAACATTTCCCACAGCACAGTTCTCCATCGAAAAAAGCACTGTCGTCAAAATCAAATTGTGTCGATTTCAACAACATTTTCAATGGGAAGAAGTCCAAATGAATCCCATTGACTTTCCTGTTGTGTTTTGAAAAGGCAAAATGTTTCCTTTTGGCTTCCTCATTTTGATTAATTTCATGTAGACATCCTAAAACATTCAATATCTACTCAATTCTATACTGTGTTGAATGCCTGATATTACAACACTAATATTTTAATAGAACATTAACGTTTACATTCAGTGAATCAAAATGAGAAAGTCAAAACTGAAATGTTTGACCTTATTGAAACAAAATGATTCCACATTATCAGAATGAAATATGTTCGCAGCCCCAAGTAGACGCCGATTGGAATTTTTGTTTTGTTACAAATTTCAATTTTTTTTATTCAGAACAAAACCTGTTTTCGAAATGTGGGAATTTCCCGTGGAACTGAGCTTCCAGGCCCCTGCCCGCTGGAGTCAGGCTCTGCATTGTGCGTGGCGTGGAAGAGCTGGCAATACAGCACCACACTGAGCTTGCCGTTCCAAAGGCAGAGCACCATTTTCTGAAGCACGGCCCCCAGTTCCTGTAATACTTGGGTTTTCCTTGAAGGTCTCCCACCCCACCTGGCCTGGCCACACTTAGCCTGGGAAATGTGATGGGATCACAGCACAAGGACTCTACTTTGCCTCTACATGGCCTTGCAACAAGACCCGGCTGCAGCACGGAAATGAGCTCTGCCGCTGGGACCCCAACGGCTTGCTGTGACCTCCGCTCTGCTCCACGTACCTTAGTGCCTGGTTCTCCTTCTGCAGCATCTCATGGGCCGCCTTCAGCTGCTGCATGGCCTCCTTCTGCTGCCTGTACTCATCCACCAGCACCTGCTGCTCCTTGCATTTATTGGTGAGCATCCAAATCATCTGAAATGAGCAGCAGGAACACAGCTTCGGGATCAGGAGACAAGAGGGACGTCTCAGCCACCAGCCTCAGACCAGGCTTCCTATCCCCCTCACTGCTGCACACACAGGCTGCAAGTTGCCCATGCCCACTGTCAGGTCCCTACTGCCATGGTAATGAGCCAACCAAGTGATGACCCACTTGCACTTACATGGGGGTCTGAGCGAACTCTAGGGCAATAGCGCTGCCAGGGAATGAGGAGACCAGGCCCCTGAAAGCCACCACATGGTCCCTAGGTGCAGACAAGCTGGAGCAGTGACAGAACCAGAGCCTGGCTTCAGCACCCCGCATCCCTCTGTGCGTTGGTTGAGCTCTGACCTTCTGATTGCTGAGGCTGTTCTTGGCCATCTGCTTCTCATTGTGCTCCAGCATCTCCAGCTGCTTCTGCATCTCGGCCTGGGCCTCCTTCAGCATGTCGTTCTCCTGGATGAGGTCGTAGCTGCGATCGGACATCTTGGCCAGCTGGACGTTGATGGCGACGTTCTCGCGGATGGTGCGCTTGGTGGTCTCGGCCATCTGGCTGTTGGAGACCTTGCGGAACTCAGCTGCCACCACGTTAACACGCTGCATCATCTCCTTCTTCAGCCTGGAGGGGTGGGGCGTGCGCGTACGCACACAGGACACACAGAGAAGGACGTCACTCTTGGGGCAGGGCCCACCGCAGCTGCTAACGCCTTAGCCCCAGCAAATCGGACCCCAGTCCAAAGGATTAGCACCAGCCCGAGGGAAGGAGTGCTCCTGGCACTCCACCCACTAAGAGAGCTTTCACACCATTCCACTCACCCCCAGGCCCGCTGAAGGAGCTCTCCTGCCTGTCTATTGGGGAAGCTCTCCCAGCACCTCCCTAGATGGAAACTCTCCCTGCACAGCACCCATCCACCACCAGGCTGCAGAAGGTAGCTTTCTTGGCATCCCACTCACCCAAGGGAGAGAACCCTCCCTGAATCCCAGCCGTCTGCCCTTCTTGAGTACCATCAGTCCAGGGTCTCAAACCACTTCCCAGTCATCAAGGCTCACTCTTCCCCCCGAATATCATCCCCATCTTACAGATGGGAAACAGGTGAAATGACCTGCTCAAGGTCCCACAGCAAGTCAGTGGCAAAGCCAGGAACAGAAACCATGGCTCCCAAGTCCCACACTTGGCACTACCCACGAGACCACACTCCCACCTTCAGACTACAGTGGGGAATTACACACAGTCAGTCTCCGTCTGGCACTGACCTGTCTTTGTCCAGCACAGCTTTTCTCTCCAGGTTATAGATATACTCCTTGTGATCGTCCTCTTGTTTCTTCAGCTGCTCCTCTAGGGCTGCAAACTTGCCCATGAGCTCATCCTTCTGGATCCTGAACTCCTCCAGCGCAGCCAGTTTCCCACCTGCCACAGAGATCACTTAGGACCCCAGAAGGACCACGCTTAGCCACGGGGTGGGGGGAAGCAAAGTGCTTCAAGCCGGCAAACCCTACTGTGAGATTCTCCCCAACTGCTCTTCACACCACACTCCTATTCTGCATCTTCTTAACCACCCTGATCGCAAACTCTGTGAGGCCAGGACTGTTTCTTTAGTACTTTTGTACAGCACCTAGCACAATGGTACTGCTGTAATATCAATAATATAGGGCCAGCATATGAGGAAAGCTTGCCCTGAGGCTGCCCAGGCTGTACCTGCTATGGGGACCAGCAATAGACAGGAGCCTCCAGCACTGGAAAGGTGCCTTCCACAACCCACATTGTGGTGGTGTAGATCAATCTCTGATAATTTTCATATAACTTTACATTGTGCCTCTTCATATAACCTTGTGGTGGGTCTACCCACGTGTGACCTCTGTATCCTGGGACTTTGTATCAAAGCCTCATTTAAAAACTTTGCATTGCCCTTGGTATAATATTATAGCCCCTAAGGATAGAATAAGATAGAAGAAAATGTCTTTTTGCTAGCAGTAGAACAAGAGCTCTCCCCCCCCCCCCCACTCTTAATCAATTGCCCTGTTGAATGAATGAGGTGTGAATGAGCAAGGCATGGAAGGCAGCACCTCCAGACAGCCTCAACTGTTGGAGAGGGGCTGGGAGCCAGACCCAAGGACAATAAAGCGTGTCAAGTGGGCTCATTAAAGACAAGCAGACATACTGACGTCCTCGGGGGTTAGAAGCAAGCACCTTCTCTTGGAAACACCCTTTTTGCAGCATTGGAACAACACTCAAAAGAAAGCAGCACAAAGAACCAATGAACACAGACACAGAGTTTGAATCTGGTATAGATTTGCATAAGAAAAAAGCTGCTATAAAAGTGAGGTGTCTTGCAGAGGACCCCGGGTCTCGTCTTGTCAACATGGGAGCATCGATCCGGATCGGCAGAAGCCCGGCTCCACCCCCTCCCCCATCTAACTCACCTGGCCAGTGAAGTTAAGGGGAGCAACTAATTGGTAACAACAAGACGGAGTGTGTTTGTGTGTGTGTGTGAGTGTAAGTGTAATATATATTATATGCATATAATACAGTGTTAATGAATACATGTATTACTAATAAATGTGGCGTTTTGCCTTATTCCCCCTAAAAAGATCCTGTGCAGTACTTTAAGTACAACATTTTGGTGGAGAATGCGAAAGGGGGAGCAAGCATAAAATCCACAGTTATTATAAAACTGGTGTGCACACCGCCAGCTTTAGCAAGCCTGGCACTATAGGAAAAAGAGTGTAAACTTTCAGTTAATTAACCAAACTCTGAAGGATATAGGAGTTTAGGTTTAAATTGTGTTCATGACTGAGCTAAAGAGGAGAACTTAGTGTTTCTCACTCTAATCCGGGGAAGGATTAACCAAACTCTGAAGGATATAGGAGTTTAGGTTTAAATTGTGTTATAGAGGTACATACACCCTCAGCCGTAGCAAGACTGAGCTAAAGAGGAGAACTTAGTGTTTCTCACTCTGATCCGGGGAAGGATCTAATCCGGGGAAGGATTTGTATAATTGGTGTATGAACCCTCGGTGGTAGCAGACCGAGTAATACAGAGGGAGGCTTAGTGTCTCTCCCTCTGGCCCAGAGTGGGTTAAAAATATAAGATACAGATCTTGTTCTGTTAAACCAAACTCTGAAGGATATAGGAGTTTGGGCGATGTAGTGTGGTTTATGTTTGTTTGTTTTGTTTTGTGCGGTTTTTTGGTTTTTTTTTGTAAGTAACATTGTGGTAATTTCACAATTTTGAAGAAAATGTTTAAGAAACGGAACCAGGAAGGGTGGGGGCTAGTTGGAAAGCCCACCCTCCTTGCTAAATTGGTAGTGGAACAAGGCTTGTGCCCATGGAAAGGAACTGTTTATTGGAAAAAGCAGGATCGGGCCCAGGCAAGCAACATATAGAGAAACT
This sequence comes from Chrysemys picta bellii, assembly GCF_011386835.1. Classification (NCBI taxonomy): domain Eukaryota; kingdom Metazoa; phylum Chordata; order Testudines; family Emydidae; genus Chrysemys; species Chrysemys picta. The sequence continues at coordinate 13,184,071 of NC_088808.1, forward strand.
GGAAAACAGGTTGGGTACAGAAAGTTAATACAGCACTCTCAAATCTTACAGCAGCAGTAACATCAGGAGAAGAAACATTTAACACCCCAGAAGGGGGCAGACCTTTGGGACCCCTCTGGAGATTGGGAAGGGGGATATTTGGGATATTTGGGTAAATTCCTCCTCCCAGGGCCAAAATGCCATTGAAACAGTTAACAACAGTGCCTGCTTCTGCCTCAGATCTCCAGGCCATGGCAAAATGGCTGGAGATTTTAAAACAGAAATTTTTTTTCTAGATGGAGTGTTAACGCCCTTTTACTGGGAAAAAGGGAGGGTTTACACTCACAAAAAAATGCACCATTTAATTAGCATTTGTGCAGCCCCAAGTACCAAACACACTGTGGCAGAGACCAAGCAGGTTCTGCCAGGGTAAAAGCACTGTGCTAATTTGTTTCCAAGCTTCTATCTTTCAGGATCTGAACCAGAACATCAGAAGAGCTGGTACCAGCTGAAGAGTTATAAAATACCATGGTTATAGTGTCATGACAAAGTCTGTGTTCAGTGTTCTGTGTTGCATGTTCTGTGTCTGTCTCTGGTGGTGTCCTGTGTTAGCATTGGGTCCAGAGAGAGAGGGGATACTACACTAGACAGGGCAAATGTCTTTTCCTCTCTCTACTTCCCCCATGTCCATCCAATTTATCAATCATCACTTGTGTCCAAAAAACTTTGGTCCCCAATGCATCAGGTTTATTTTTTGTTAGGTTCTCTAATAGTCATTTTGTTGTTAATTTTTGTTATTAATACATTTGTATTGTTAGTTACATTTGCTTGTATTATTAATTCCACACTTTCCTCTATGCACTCTGATTCTACTTCCCCAAGCCCTAAAGGGTAGTTCTTGGGCCCCCATAACCTGTAAGACCTTGGCCCATAATTGTATGGCCCCATCTTTTAGGTCCCCAGAAACCTCTGAGAACAACTGTTAAAAATAGGGAATTCTACAACATTTTAGCAACTAAATGTTAGTTTAAGTCCAAATCAGCTTAACCTTGCATAACAACTGCGGTACTCCTACAAAATCTTATTTGTTGTGTGTGCTTAAAAAGGTCCTGACCTCAGTGACTTTTATTGTTTAATGGCTATTGCAGCATCAAACTTGGGCCTCATTTTGTTTGTCAATGTACCCAATTATTGTAATGATAATGGTTTTGTTGTATTTCCAATTATTATAATTGTTTGCATTTGTGTTTGTTATATCTGGTGTTTAGTCAATTGTAATGGTTTTAGTTATATTAACCTGGTTATAATTGTTTGGTTTGTTTGCAACAAATACAAAAGATTTATATGGTGACCACTCAAGAATTGTTCTTGAGAGGTCAAAAGGGGGATAATGTAGATCAATCTCTGATAATTTTCATATAACTTTACATTGTGCCTCTTCATATAACCTTGTGGTGGGTCTACCCACGTGTGACCTCTGTATCCTGGGACTTTGTATCAAAGCCTCATTTAAAAACTTTGCATTGCCCTTGGTATAATATTATAGCCCCTAAGGATAGAATAAGATAGAAGAAAATGTCTTTTTGCTAGCAGTAGAACAAGAGCTCTCCCCCCCCCCCCCACTCTTAATCAATTGCCCTGTTGAATGAATGAGGTGTGAATGAGCAAGGCATGGAAGGCAGCACCTCCAGACAGCCTCAACTGTTGGAGAGGGGCTGGGAGCCAGACCCAAGGACAATAAAGCGTGTCAAGTGGGCTCATTAAAGACAAGCAGACATACTGACGTCCTCGGGGGTTAGAAGCAAGCACCTTCTCTTGGAAACACCCTTTTTGCAGCATTGGAACAACACTCAAAAGAAAGCAGCACAAAGAACCAATGAACACAGACACAGAGTTTGAATCTGGTATAGATTTGCATAAGAAAAAAGCTGCTATAAAAGTGAGGTGTCTTGCAGAGGACCCCGGGTCTCGTCTTGTCAACATGGGAGCATCGATCCGGATCGGCAGAAGCCCGGCTCCACCCCCTCCCCCATCTAACTCACCTGGCCAGTGAAGTTAAGGGGAGCAACTAATTGGTAACAACAAGACGGAGTGTGTTTGTGTGTGTGTGTGAGTGTAAGTGTAATATATATTATATGCATATAATACAGTGTTAATGAATACATGTATTACTAATAAATGTGGCGTTTTGCCTTATTCCCCCTAAAAAGATCCTGTGCAGTACTTTAAGTACAACAGTGGAAAGAGAGGGAGGCTCAAATGTGTATACATAGGGTTACCAGAGAGCAACTGTGAAAAAACGGGACGGGGGTGGAGGGTAATAGGCGCCTATATAAGAAAAAGTCCCAAAAACGGGACTGTCCCTTTAAAAACAGGACATCTGGTCACCCTATGTATACACCACCTCTGTCTCCACACCGCCATGTGTCCTCCACCACACGCAGCTGGAATTAGAGCTGGTCAAAAATTTTCCAGTGAAACTCTTCTACGGAAAATCAAGTATTTGGCTAAATGAAAATTTAAGATTTTTCATCAGAAAACTCAAAAACCTTCTGCCAAAGGCCCAACTTTTTTTTTTTTTTTTTTTTTTTTTTTTTTTGGGTTTTCAGCAGCTTTGGGCCAAATAAATAAATCATTTTTCAAAGCCTTTTTATTATTACTAAAAGTTGAAGTGTGCTGCTGAAAATGAAAAACAAAAACTGCTGAAAACAATTTCATCACCAAAAAAAAAAAGTCTGAGGGGGGGGGTTACAAATTCCCACCCACTCCAGCCAGAATATTTCCACTGGCTGTTCTCCCAACAGCCTGTGGCCACAGCCCCAGGGTGGGACTGTTCAACCCTCAGAATTCCAGGCTCTGTCCCTGCACGGCTGCACCAGCAGCCCCCCGCCCCCGGAAGGACCATGGGGCAAGGGGGAAGAGGAAGGGGCCAATCTGAGCCAGGGCACATTACTTAGCAGCATGTTCTCCGAAGTGAGCTGGTCCTTGGTCTCCTGAAACTCGTGTCGAACCTGGGCCAGCTGGGCCTCGAAGGCGTCCTTCTCGGATTCTTTGGCCTGCTGCAGGCTGACCAGCTGGTCATTGAGGTCAGCGATCTCATCAACCCGCTGGTTCAGGGTCTTCTTGAGAAAGGCCACGATCTCCTTGTTGTCATTGGCCATCTGATCGTACTCCACCCTGAAGAGGGTCTCGTTCACCTGCAGCTCGTCCCATTTCCGCTGGTACCTGCCAGGGGGAAGCAGCGCTGAACAGGCAGTCAGACAGCAGTCTCCAGGATGGGCTGACTGCCTGCCCCTCACCTATTTATAGGTTGGTCCAGTCTCTCCCATTGCCTGGGCACAGGCACGGGGCGTGCACAGGAACACAGCTCACAGCCTGATTGCAGTGGGACTGGAGAGGGGGACTATTCATGGCTAGGGCCCTACCAAATTCACGATCCATTTTGGTCAATTTCACGGTCACAGGATTTTAAAAATCATAAATTTCATGATTTCAGGTATTTAAATCTGAAATTTCACAGTGTTGTAATTGTAGGGGTCCTGACCCAACAAGGAGTTGTGTGTGTGTATGGGGAGGCGGGTGGTCACAAGATTATTGGGGGGGGTTGCAGTACTGCTACCCTTATTTCTGCACTGCTGCTGGCAGTGGCCCTGCCTTCAGAGCTGGGCAGCCGGAGAGCGGCAGCTGCTGGCTGGGAGCCCAGCTGTGAAGGCAGAGCCGCCGCCAGCAGCAGCGGAGAAGGAAGGATGGCATGGTGTGGTATTGCCCCTCAGTCAGCAGCCGCTGCTCTCCGACAGCCCAGCTCTGAAGGCAGCAGCGCAGAAGTAGGGGTGGCATGGTATGGTATTGTCACCCTTACTTCTGTGCTGCTGTTGGCAGGGCGCTACCTTCAGAGATGGGTGACTGGCCAACAGCTGCCACTCTCTGGCCACCCAGCTCTGAAGGCAGCGCAGAAGGGTGGCACTACCGCAACCCTCCCCCCGCAAAAAATTAGCTTGTGACCCCCCTGCAACTCCCTTTTGGGTCAGGACCCCCAATTTGAGGAACACTGGTCTCCCCCATGAAATCTGTATAGTATAGGGTAAAAGCACACAAAAGACCAGATTTTACGGTCCGTGACGCATTTTTCATCGTCATGAATTTGGTAGGGCCCTACTCATGGCCCATTCCCCTGCACTCCCATCCAGCAGCTGGGGACCCCCCCAGCCCTATCCCAGGATGGGAAGGAGACAAGAGGTGGACACCAGAATGGAAGTGGACAGATCTCTCTGCCCAGCCCTGCCATTCTAATTCCAACACAGGCGGCGGCCAAAGTGAGTCCTGCTGCAAGGTGCCTTGATTTCTATGGGAGCTGCACCTGCTTACACAAGGACTGAATTTGGCCCATGGGATCAATGCAAAGTGTCTGGGAGCAGAAGAAAGAGAAGCTGCACCTTTGACCCAGGGCTTCACGGGCTTCTGCAGCATCCGCAGTAAAGGGTGATCATGAGCCTGGATAGTGATCATCATAACACCTACATTTCTGAAACACCTGGCCCCAGAGCACTTAGCAAGCCGTATTTACAAGAATCGTTTCACCCCACACGGAAACGCAGCTGTCTCTGGGGAGGGACGTATACAGGCACCCTTTACCCCACACGGAAACGCAGCCGTCTCTGGGGAGGGACGTATACAGGCACCCTTCACCCCTCATTGAAACGCAGTCGTCTCTGGGGAGGGACGTATACAGGCACCCTTCACCCCTCACTGAAACGCAGTCGTCTCTGGGGAGGGACGTATACAGGCACCCTTCACCCCTCACTGAAACGCAGCCATCTCTGGGAGGGATGTATACAGGCACCCTTCACCCCTCACTGAAACGCAGTCGTCTCTGGGGAGGGACGTATACAGGCACCCTTCACCCCTCACTGAAACGCAGCCATCTCTGGGAGGGATGTATACAGGCACCCTTCACCCCTCACTGAAACGCAGTCGTCTCTGGGGAGGGACGTATACAGGCACCCTTCACCCCTCACTGAAACGCAGTCGTCTCTGGGGAGGGACGTATACAGGCACCCTTCACCCCTCACTGAAACGCAGCTGTCTCTGGGGAGGGACGTATACAGGCACCCTTCACCCCTCACTGAAACGCAGCTGTCTCTGGGGAGGGACGTATACAGGCACCCTTCACCCCTCACTGAAATGCAGCTGTCTCTGGGGAGGGACACGGGCAACTGCTTAACACCCACAGAGCTGGGCTTTGGGGGGGCTGCTGACTGGGTCTCCCCATGGTGTTTGCGGTAAGGAGCAGATGCCCCCGCACAGAAAGGGCCCCAAAGAGTCCCTCGAGGGGGCTCTGATGAGGGCCTGCCGGGGGCCGCACAGCTGGGCAGCGTGGGCAGAGCCTGGGGGTCCCGCGGGCAGCGGGATTTAGCCCCTTCGGCGGGCACAGACCCCCGGGATGGGGATCCCGCAGCTCGTCCCTCGGGGAGCGCAGCCACCCCCAGGCCCGGCTCCTCCCCGGCGGCTGGGTGGGCGCCCCAGGTTAGCCCAGCGCCCCGGGGGGGACCCCGCACCGGGCCAGCCGCTTCTCCAGGTCCCGGATCTGGAGCAGGTAGAACTCCCGGCTGTGCTCGGCCAGGGGCTGCTCCGCCTTCCCCTCCGGCCTCGGCTCCTTGGCCGCGTCTTCCTTCTTGCCGCCGCCGCCGCCCTTCTTCTTGGGGGCCATGGCCGCGGCGGGAGCCCGGCGGGCGCTGGACGAGCCTCGCGGGGCCCCGCGTCACCGGGGCAGCGCGCTGTACATAGCAACGGGGAGCGGGGCTTAAAGGGCCAGGCGCCCGCAAGGGGCAGCGGCCCCGCCTGGGGATCCCTGAGCTGCGCCCTCCGCCCAGCGGGGTCCCCTGGGCTGGGCCACCTCCAAACTGGGGACCCCTGGGCTGCCCCCCCAAACTGAGGACCCCTGGGCTGCCCCCGCAAAACTGGAGTCCCCTGGGCTGGGCCCCCCCAAACTGGGGCCCCCTGGGCTGGGCCCCCCCAAAACTGGAGTCCCCTGGGCTGGGCCACCCCCAAACTGGGGACCCCTGGGCTGCCCCCCCAAACTGAGGACCCCTGGGCTCCCCCAAAACTGGAGTCCCCTGGGCTGGGCCACCTCCAAACTGGGGGTCTCTGGGCTGCCCCCCAAAACTGGAGTCCCCTGGGCTGGGCCACCCCCAAACTGAGGACCCTTGGGCTGGGCCCCCAGGCTTTGCTGTCCTCCATCTTCCCCCCCCAAGGGTGTTCCCTCCCTCCAGGCGAGGGGGGTTGTGTGGGATGCCCCACAGTTTGCTGCAGAGGGCAGGGCCAATGGCACCCTCTGACCCTCCTGAAAAACAAATGAGCTCTTAAAGTGCCCCCTGTAGGTTCCTCCCTGGATCCCCCAGACCCTGACCCTCCCCCACTCCAATGCCCTCCCCCCTGGTAAAACCCCTTTACATGAGAATGAGCATGCAAAAGGCCCCCCCCCCCCATGGATGTTACCCTGTGTACTAGATTAGAATAGTGCAAAGCTGCAGTGACGACACCGTCCCCTGCTCAGCTTGGTTTAAAGCAGGTATACACACCAAGGAAAATACAGCTGCTGTGGATGTAAAAAGGTGGGACAGAGGAAGGATGGTGCAGTGGTTAAGGCTCTAGTCAAGGTCTTAGATGATGTGGGTTTAAATCCTGCTCTGTCACACGTTCCCCATGTGACCATGGGCAAGTCACTTAGCGTCTCTTGCCCTCAGTTCCCTCCCTGTAATTGGGGAATAATACTCCTGCCCTACCTCACAGGGGCCACCTGAAGATAAACACATTAAAAGGACTGGGAGGTGCTTAGGGAAGTCACACAGGCATGGATGCCTTGGGATACAGCCAAGGATTTGTTCCCTACAGGGCCGGCTCCAGGCACTAGCTTGGCAAGCTGGTGCATGGAGCGGCCACTCCGGAGAGGGACGGCAGGTCCAGCTATTCGGCAGCAAGTCGGCGGATGGTCCCTCACTCCCGCTCGGAGCGAAGGACCTTACACGGAATTGCTGCCGCAGATCGCGATTGCGATCGTGGCTTTTTTTTTTTTTTTTTGGCTGCTTGGGGCGGCCAAAACCCCGGAGCCGGCCCTGGTTCCCTATACAAAATCTAGCATGATTTGGCCACTAACGCATGGAACTGGGCAGCAGGACACCAAGTCTGCCAGTGGCTCTGGGGCACCTGGGCTATGCCTTGATGTTCCCATCTGTGAGATGGGTACAGTGATAGTAATTCACCTTCGTAAAGGACTTTGACACCTACAATGAAACGCATCTGAGTTGATACAAGCAGAGTGACAGTTCTAGGCATGGTGCATTTGGTCCATAGCTTCCTCTACCATTGTGCCTTTACTGAAGGTCACATGGAGACCAGTTAGGTTGCACCCTGTGATTGCTCCATGCCCTGGCCCAGTCCAAAGTGAGTAAGAGCAAATAGTTTTGCATCACTGAACAAGAAACTTTACGGGCCATTTGATGTAACCCAAAGGCCTGGCATTAAATTCTTCTCTTGTTTTCTGGGCAGGTGCTAATCAAATGTGGCAAGGTCAGTGGGTGGTAGATTAAAGTGACTAGAGGAATTCTAGTGCCAAGTATATAATGGGAGGGGAGGGGGGAGGAATATCACATCAAAGATCTAACTGGGAAGGAAGGCGATGATTAGACAGAGACACCCCATTGGGCCAGGGAGTGCATTTTCTTACTCCACTGAACTGCTTTGCCAGTCTACCGAGAAGGCAGGTTCTAGGCTTCTATAAATGGAGGTAAGTCTGGGCTCATTTCTAATGGCTAGAAGCAGGTCTCTCCCAGTTACTGGGGGAGTGATTGGTTTCTGTACAGGAATGCTCAGGCCGCAGGGTCACTTTGAACCGCTCTTCTGAAGCCAAGAGTCTTACCCTCTGCATCGTGCACCCGGTATCATTCACACCTGTGCAAAGCAGCTGTGAAATGTCACCCGGTGAGAAGGGGCAGGGCCGGCTCCAGCATTTCTGCTGCCCCAAGCAAAAAAAAAAAGCCTTGATTGGCGGCGGCAGTTCAGCGGCAGGTCCTTCACTCCTAGAGGGAGTGAGGGACCTGCTGCCCCCGAATTGCCGCAGGTGCCGCCCCCTCCCTTGGCTGCCCCAAGCACCTGCTTGTTAAGCTGGTGCCTGGAGCCGGCCCTGAGAAGGGGAGTTTTACACCCACTCAGCTCCCATTTCAGTGACTACACGGGGGGGAAGGTGGGGCTGAGCCAGGCCCCGTCTCTGTAACAACCACAAGGGCAGGCCAGCATGGTCTCCGCCCCTTGACAGAGATGCAGGGCCAAGGACATTCCACACAGGTCTTCACAAGCCAACATGCACTCTGGCATTTCAGAGCAGCCGAACGGATGCGAGAATCCCTTCCCGTGCAGCTAAGACTAGGATTCAACTACCCAGAAGGCACAGAACCGGAACAAGTTCTAAGATACACATCACTGGGGCAGGCGGAGCTCCCTCCTCCCAGGGCATCTTCAAAGCCCTTGACAGAAATTAAACTAATTAACTCTCCCAGTGCTGGAGGAGGGAAGGCTCACGTCCCTCATTCAACAGCTGAGGACAGTGAGGCACAGACAGGTGCCGTGATCTGCCCACGGTCACCTGGCCAGTGGCAGAGCTAGCACCTGCCTTTCAGGCGCCTGTTTGAGATGCAAAGCCAGGCTTCATGTTCTAGCACTAATCAATGATGGAAGCGCCAACACACGGGGTAAATTCACAGAGCGGAAGGCAGGCAGTACCCTCCCTCCAACCCCACAGAGCCCACACCCAGGGTGCTCTTCCATGCAAATCTTGAGCTTGAGTGTTGTGTTGGCGCTACAGGTTTCTCACACCGTGACATCCCAGAGCGTATCCCGTATATCCTGGATCCCACACTGAGTCCACCCCGCAGTGCTCTGCTCCCACTACCACCCAGTTCACACATGGATTTTGGACCATAATAACTAGTCAGTTAAGGGTGTGATTTTTCTATACCAGGTACCGATATAACGGGTAAAGGTGCCCTATACTGGTGCAGCTTATTTCCCCTTTCCGAGTGGCATTCAGAGGTGATCTCTGGGCGCTGTCGGTGCGTTGCACATGGAGGAAAAGAGGCGATCTGGGCATTGCAGACTACTGTACTCATGCTAGTAGCCCAGAGCAGAGCGAACAAATGCAATAGACACTAGAGGGGGCTATAGAGAACAAGAAGATGGTGACAAAATATGGGTGGGTTGGCTTAAATAGAGTCCAGTTTAATCCTCCGGCTGGCTTGCTTAGTTCAGTTAAACCATACTACAGGGGAGGGAAAACCCAGCAGGCAGCCTGGCATAATGCAGAGAGACCCCTAATCTGCAGGAAGCTCGACGGATCTTTGCATGACTTCTCCCTGCACTGGATTTGAACGCTACAGCTCTGTAAGTCTGTCTGGGGCATTTCTTAAGCACCCGTCCCCTCATGTCTAGATGCCCTCCCCTTTTCAGAAAGGCCCCCAGGGTGGTCATCGGCTCCAACTTGGGGTGGAGAAGAGAAAGAGCTTTGATTCCACGGAGCAGAAGGATGAGCTGATCAAATAAGACAACATCCAAACAAGTATTACAAAAGAATCAATATACAGCAAGAGCCCTCGGCTCTAACACACCCCGCTGGCCCTATGGCCTGGCAGATCTCAGATGAGTGGGCTCCTGCGTCCCTGCAGGAATTAGCTCAATCTCAAAATACTGAGCAAGTCAATATTGGGAAGGTTACCGAGCCTCGTACATTGCCAAACCGTTCTGTCCTTTCAGGGAGAGGCGCCACTAGAGATGGGGAAGGAGAAGTAGTAGGTTGCAAAGGACTAGACCAAAAGCTTCACCACCTAGCAGAGGTGTCCAGCTAGTCAAGCCTGGTCCTCGGTGCAAACCTTGCATACGGTCTATATCAGTGAGTGACAATTACGGGCCCAGGTTAAACACCCCCCTTTGGTCAAGCAAACACAGCTGCATCTCTCAGCCAGGAACCAGTCGAATCTGCAGCCGAGCAGAGCGGCCCACCGTGATCCTCCTTTGTCGCGCTTGAGGAATGGGAAGCACCCCTGGAAAAGGAAGTGAGAGGCCAGCGTTACTGGTGCAACCGGGGTTGGCTGCTGTGCCACTGTGATGCCAGCCTGCAAAACTAAACTGTTTGCTGCCCCAAATGCACCCCCTCCTGGGCACTGGGTTTCCCTGTGTCCCACAGGAAGCTTGTCATTGCAAGAGGACCTGGCTGTATTGCTGAGCATCTCAGTGGAGCCAGCCAACAAAAGGAACAAGGTGCGAATGGGCCATGCAGACCACCAGATTCTACTCTGCCCCCCAAAAGGGTCCCTCCTGGTCAGGACTGAGGTTCAGTAGTGGGGATCTGCATGGGGGAAGTTTGCCCCGTTGTTACGCCTGCAGCGTGTGTTCCGAGGACACCTAACAAGTCAGTGTGAAAAATAATCTCTTAATTTCTGGGGCGCCTGCCAGCCCCAACTCAGTGCAGCCACCTCTGGGGAGGAGGGTGCCAGCTGGCTCCGAGCAGAACAAGGGGAGAAGAGGGTACATGTTGGCACGCTAAACCCCAGACTGTCCGCCTGACCCACCACGTGCTAACCACGGAAATAAGGCAAAGTTATTTTTGGTTTCAAACCTGGCCCAGTACATTTGCTCCCAGCCTGAGCCCTTCAATTCTAGACTCCTGCCCACGGATCGTTTTCCTGCTAGCACTAAAAATGCCAGACAGCAGGACTTTGGCATGGAAATTCTGACGAGGAGGAACGATTGCTGGGTTAGGTTGGGGCAGACAAAGCGTAGGGCTGCTCTGCTGTCTGGCATCATGCACTGTTTCATTTTCCAATTACAGTGCAAGCCCTGTGAAATACACCACCCACCCACCCTCCCTAGCCAGCAGGAGGCAGGGTGAGCAGTGAATGTGAAGGGAACCTTTGGGGTGCCAGGAGCAATGTATTCTCCCCCTGCCGCTTCCACCTGAGGAGTTCAAGCACTTTACAAACAATGCTAAATGTGGCCTCTCCCCCACTCTGGGAAGTAGAGGAACATCACCCTCGTTTTACACATAGCGGTAAAGTGACTTGCCCACGGTCACACAGAGAATCAGTGGCAGTCAGGAATAGAACCCAGGAATCCGGGTCCACGGTCCCCTCTGCTAGGCAGTAGATAACACTGCCTCCCAAATGGACATGGTTAGTACTGACGTGACCTCCCATGGTTCGGCTTTGTATCTCCCTTCCCAAGTCCTCAACCCTTGGGATGTAGACCAATAGAGAGCGTCTTGCTAATTCATACCTAACATCGCAGCTGGTCACACGTCAGAACCCTGGGGAAGGATGAGCGTTAGCCCCCTGGATACTCCTGCAAACCCTCTTGGGAGAGCACCTGGTACTAAGGGGAGCAATGGGACATCACAGCTACTCCCCCAACTACAGCTCAAACAAGCTGGGGTCTTGTAGTCAAAGCACAGCCTGGGAGTCAGGAATAGGGTGACCAGATGTCCCGATTTTATAGGAACAGTCCCGATTTGTGGGTCTCTCTTATATCGGCTCCTATTACCCCCCACACACACACATTTGCTGTCTGGTCGCCCTAGTCAGGAATTCTGGGTTCTGTTCACCTGCCACTGACTTACTGCCCAGTTATGGGCAAATCCAATTCAGTGCTTTCGTTTCCTCATTCGTCAGATGATTCTGACCTACCCCAGAGGAAGGGGGTTGGGATACTAATTTCCGGGTGTCCGTCAGGTGCTTTGGGATCAGCGGGGAAGGAGGGTAGGGAAGGGGAAAGTTGCTATTGGACACTGAAGCTGAAAGGGAGATTTCAGACATGTCCGTGAAACACGTTTGCAGGGCAGCATTTCCTGGCAGCCAACTTCCGTCTGCACGAACACGTGAATCTGCATGTTTACACACGTGTTCTGCAGCTGTTCCCAGGCCTGGCTTACCAGCCCGATGTTAGAGCTCATCCCGGGAGGTCGAGCGGAAGGAATGGCCAGCGTTGCTTCGGGAATCCTTCAGTGTTTTCTGCGAGCCGCTCCAGTCCGTCTTCTTGGAGTCGTCATCCCAGATGGTAGAAGTCTCCGTGTCGCTGAGCCACTTGGAGTCCCCAGCGTAGTGAGTGGGGTAAGCCAGCAGGGGGTGCACCGAATACACCAGCAGGTCTCGGTTAGCAAAATGCTGCTTGTAATCCTCGCTAGAAAAGGGAGAGTGGAAAAAAATCAGGGACGCTGAGTAGGAACGCAAAAGGGGATGGAGAGCAAAATTTGTACACCTAGGGGGATGCCAGGATCTGTCCGTAGCCTGGAGCCCCTGTCCCCTCTAACGCTCTGTTACTGGGCCTCTGACACCAAAGAGGAGGGAGTGCCCCGAGACACAGCACCTGGATGGATCATCCAAAACATTTTCTGTTGGGCATGGGAGCCAAGAACTCCAGGCAGGCTCCTGGTTCAGTGAGAGTCTGGAGGTGAGAGGAGTCCACCCATCCCCCGGCCCTGATGGAGCAGCTCAAACCGCAGCCAAAGCACTTTGCTTGGCTCGGGCCGGCTGCCCAGAAACATGTTCCTCAACATCCACGGCAGAGCTAGGCCGTTCCCAGGCTCCTCGTTAAACTACAGCAAACAAGGAATCCCGCGATGAGCTCACCCTGCAGGCTGCCAGGTCTGCGGGACTCCGTGAGGAGCAGGAATGGGGCACTGGACCGCCGGCAGCCAGCAGCCTCCTTGGGAGGCTCCGCCTCCTGGCAAACCCCCCGCCCCCAACATCCTGCATCCCAGCACCCCCAGTACAGGGCTCCTGGCAGCCCTTGGGGTCGCTCTGGACTGATCCATGGTGCCCCCCTCTACACCTGGGGACGATTCCTGTCACATCCACCTCCACTGCTCGCCCAGAGCAGGGCGCTCAGTTAGGCTATGGGCTGGCCCAGTGCCAGACAGCCTATGCTGATGTTATTCTAGCTAGCCTGGGATTTGGAATGGTTCCTGGTTCACACCCAGGGCTTTAGTCTGTCCACCTTCCTCCTCCATCCCTCCCTTTACTCTTTTAATCCCTCAGTTTTTCCATCTCTCTCTCAACCGTTCCCATCCCCCCCATGCTTCTCCCCCCAGCTCAGTCTGCTTTTCTCCCCCCCTTCCCCCGCCCCCCTGAGGTCTGCAGGAGGGGCGGGAAGTCAGCATTGGGAAACCAGAACTCCCAGCCCATTGCAACAGTTTGACTGGAATCCGAGGGCACCTAAGACAGCTGCAGAGGATGTGAGCCACATGGCCATCCTGGAGTGGCTGGGTGACGTCTGGGGGGGTTATGGCTGAATATCTGTGGGACTGCACACTGCATGGGGATGAACGGGGGACGCAATGCAGAGGGGGAGTCGGTGGCCTTGTCCACATGCTGTATGTAGAGCCTGGTGTCTGTGCAAAGGGGCGCCGCGATCCCTAGACGAGCATTTCACAGATTCCTTGGCCGTGAAACCTGCACTCTCAGGTCCACTGGGTTTTTCAGCAATCCTTATTCTCCCCCCTCGCCCCCACCTCCCGCCCGTGTGTGACTGCAGTGCTGCTGAACCGTGTCTGGTCGAAAGCCCCGGAGCCCTCTGCCTTCCAGGGAACACGGGCAGCGGCAGAGCAAGCAGCCCCTAGGCTGGCCTCAACCCTAACCTGGGGGGGATGATCCATGGACGTCAGGCAGGGCGGAGTCTCCATGACCCAGTCAGTCAGTAAGGGGCAGTGGGGCGGGGGGGGAAGAAGAGCTCAGGCGTGATGGTCAGACATGGGGATGTGGCTGATCCACTAGAAATGGAGCTGAAATCCTCCAAACTTGTTTCACACCAGCCCTGGCTCGGCCAGCAATGACTGTGTTCTCCTCCCCCACAGCTCACTGACGACCGTTTTCCACAGACCAGAGCGCAGCCAGGGCTGAGGGGAATGAGCTCATGGTAACAGATGTTTTATTTCAGCGCACAAGTAACGCTTGATGGGGGGGGGAGAAGACACACATGCATGTTTCTTCACTTACACGGCCAAGCTGCCGACGGAGTCTGAGCTGCAAACCAGACTAGCAAAGGGCTGTCACACCTGACTGGGCAGGAAAACTGAATCAAAACCCCTTCCCGGGGGTTCTGCATGGACCGGAGACCCCCCCAGCACTGGGCTCCCCCCCTTCTCAGCCAGCACTGTGCCAGCCCCGCCCCTGGGATGGAGCAGCAGCCGGAGCCTATCCTTACTTTGGGTGCTTGTCAGACATGATGGGCAGAAACTCGTCCACCGGCAGCATTTTGGACAGGGGCTCGGCCGCGATCAGCTTCTGGGCCCCCCGCTGGGAGATGATGTAGGCCAGGGTCCAGTAGGAATATTCAGCCACCACCAGGTTCCGCACGTCCTCCACCGGCTCCTCGTCGTCCGAGTTCACCTGCTTCCTGCCCAGGTAGCTGCAAAGGCAAGAGCAGCCCATCAGTTAAGGGAAGGAGCCAGGCCCGTAGCAATCCCAGGCAGCAGACGCGCTGCAGGGGACTGGCTGGCTCGAGGGGCTGGGAATGGGACACAGACTTGTCTCCGGGTGGCTGGCTACAATCAGCCATTGGGGCTGAAAACAACAGTGCTCGGGGCACTGAGCTATCTGAAAACAGTAGCCAGCATCAGAGGGCACTAACCCATAGGGAAGTGGGGGAGGGGCCCCCCGAGACCATGGTGGGATTCAACCAGCGACAGCATTCAGAAGGCAAGCTCAGGATGGGGCCAGCACCCACCCCCGCCCCTTCCCCCTCACTGTGGGCTAGTCCAACGTACATCAGGTCCCAGTCCAGCTGTGCCCACTCCAGCTCCTCCATCAGCCGCGTCAGCCGCACCTTGAAATAGGCCTCGAAGCGCACGTCATCCTCAAACACCACCGACTTCTCCAGCCCCCGCGCCACGATCTGCAGGGAGAGCCCAAGTGGTTGTCATCAGAGGCTCTGCCGCTCCATCCTGGACCCCCGCCCTTCTTCCCTTCCCCGGGACAGCAGCACCAGTCCGGAAACTAAGTCTGGGCTGGGGCTTGTTGTGAAGAACGGCCTCACAGAACAGAGGAGTGGGGCAGAGGAGACACCCCCATCTGGGGGCTGCTGCCGAGGGCACCATGCCAGCCAGGAAGGTTGCTCAACGTGCTCCAGTGGGCAGGGCACTGGACAGGGACTCAGGAGGACAGTGGACAGGGACTCAGGAGACCTGCGTTCTAGTCCCAGCTCTGACAATGGTGACCTTACGCAAGTCACTTCCCTTCTCTGTTTAGACTGTAAGCTCTTTGGGGCAGGGTCTGTCTCTCACTCTGAACAATGCCCAGTGCCATGGGCCCCCTCGGCATTAGTGTGATCTCCCCCTCCCCATTTATTGTCTTCTTTTGCCTCAAGTCTTTACCTCTTTCCAGATGTAATAATGGCTGAGGAAGCAACCAACCTCCCCCTTGGTGAGCGTCCTGCCAGAGAACGGGTCGTAGTATCCTGGGAGCAGATCCACACCCAGGATCTTAATGTCACTGCTGTTCAGGGCGCTGGAGGGCGAGAGGCCGTGATTAGAGAAGTGCTGCACTGGAGAACAGGCGGGAGGGAACAATCCTGCACTGGCCGGGGGCCAGGGAATCGATGAGGTGGGCAGGATAGATCCTTCCTGTCTCTAACTCCCACTGTTCTGCACCCTGTAATAACAGCTGGCGCTTCTATCCCTGCTCCTGGCCCAGTCGGATCTAGTCACTTCCACTTCCCAGCACCACCCCCCTGAGGGGAGCTCCCCACGGAGACGGGCTAGTTCCAATCTGGGGCAGGTTATTCCCTGCCTTGGGCCACCGACACCTCCTCCAACAGGGCAGTCCCTTGTGAAGGTGAGCCTCCCCGCCTTCCCCCACACCGCCCATAAGCACCTCACAGGAGGGGCCTGGCCACACCTGGTGGAGGTGGGACTCTCCAGGCCAATAACCTGTGGAGGATGCAGAGGATTTGGCGGGCTGTGCTGTGAGACACTGGCAGGCTGAGCTCGTGGGACACTGACAGCCAGGGCTCGTGTGTAACTTTGGCTGCTGCCTCTTCTTTCCATGTCCCACATCTGCCTTTTGCTTCCCTTGCTCAGGAGGCAATCCAGTGTTGTTCCACCACAGACTAGCACAATTTCCCCTCTCGGTTCGATGCGTGGTGTCATAACGCATCCCCCACCCCCACCCCAACCCAAAGCAGCAGTGGGAGCGCTGAGCTTCAGAGCAAGAAACCTGCCTGTGCCCAGTATCCAGGGGCGGCTCTATGTATTTTGCCGCCCCAAGCACGGCAGTCAGGCGGCTTTTGGCGGCGCACCTACGGGAGGTCTGCTGGTAACGCGGATTCGGCGGCATGCCTGTGGGAGGTCCGCCAGTCCCGCGCCTTCGGCGTCCCCGCTGCTGAATTGCCGCCGAAACCGCGGGACCGGCGGACCTCCCGCAGGCATGCCGCTGAAGGCCGCCCCCCGCGGCTTGCCGCCCCAGGCAGGCACTTGCTGGGCTGGTGCCTGGAGCCGCCCCTGCCAGTATCCAAAACCCATTCCCCCTCTACCCCTCTGAGGTTCTGGCATCCCACCCAAGCTGTGGCAAAGCAGGGTAAAGAGCACAGAGCAATCACCTCCCATCCACAGCATCCACTACGAGGGGGTCTATCTCCAGCTCATACAGAGAACTCAGCATCCGCTGGCGCCGGTCTGGCCGCCGCACCAGGCTAATCAGGAAAATCTAAAGAAGAATCAAATATTAAAGGGGATCGGGTTCAAATTCAGAATGAGCTGGACAAACTGGAGAAATGGTCTGAAGTCAATAGGATGAAATTCAATATGTACGAATGCAAAGTGCTCCACTTAGCAAGGAGCAATCAGTTGCACACATACAAAATGGGAAATGACGGCCCAGGAAGGAGTACGGCAGAAAGGGGTCTGGGGGTCATAGTGGACACAAGCTAAATATGAGTCAACAGTGTAACGCTGTTGGAACAAAAGCAAACATTGTTCTGGGATGTATTAGCAGGAGTGTTGTAAGCAAGACACAAGTAGTAATTCTTCACTCTACTCCATGCTGATTAGGCCTCAACTGGAGTATTGTGTCCAGTTCTGGGCGCCACATTTCAGGAAGGATGTGGACAAATTGGAGGGAGTCCAGAGAAGAGCAACAAAAATGATTAAAGGTCTAGAAAACATGACCTATGAGGGAAGATTGAAAAAAATAGGTTTGTTTAGTCTGGAGAAGAGAAGACAGGGGACATGATAACGTTTTTCAAGTACATAAAAGGTTGTTACAAGGAGGAGGGAGAAAAAATGTTCTTCTTAACCTCTGAGGATAGGACAAGAAACAAGGGACTTAATTTCAGCAAGGGAGGTTTAGGTTGGGCATTAGAGAAAAGTTTCCTAACTGTCAGGGTGGTTAAGCACTGGAATAAATTGCCTAAGGAGGTTGTGGAATCTCCATCATTGACAATTTTTAAGAGCAGGTTAGACAAACACCTGTCAGGGATGGTCTAGATAATACTTAGTCCTGCCATGAGTGCAGAGGACTGGATTAGATGACATCTCGAGGTCCCTTCCAGTCCTACGGTTCTATGACTCCAGCCCAGGAAACATCGGGCTAGACACCCAGGGAAGGGCACAGTCTCATGCTCACCAAGGGAAGCTGCCAAGAGCAGGGGACAGTCCATATGGAGTTCCTCCATTCAGCGGTGGGCAGGCCATTGTGACTGAAGGGAATGGGATACCCTGGGACACAGAGGACGGACAAAGCTCTATTCCAGCTGGGCACGCGGAGGGGAACAAGCTCCGCTCCATGGCCATGAGTGTGATGAAGGAAGGGCCCTAGCAGCTCTCTCCTCTTTGAAACATTAGCGGAATCTTTGGGAGCTCAGTGGGGTCTCTGCTCATGGGACGGAGCTCCTGCCAGACCTCCCTCACCAGCCACCCATCCTCACGTGCTGTTCCCTGCTGTCCCCACATGGGGGTTTAATGGTGCAGCCACAGGCTACCAGACAAGGGATATGGGTTGAAAAGGGTCCTTCACCCAGCAGGGGGTATGGAGGCAGCCCGCTTAGCTGGGCGGGGAATTTCACATCACTCTGCAGCGTCTCCGCTGGCCAGCCCAGCAGGGGTAGGCTCCAGAGGGAGAGTAGGTGCCATGAGGGAGCTGTGTTGGGCAGGGAGGGGAAACACGCTCTCACTTCCAGCCAGGTACTCACCTCATCAAAGCCCATTTTACCGAGGTGCTTGGGGCTGAGGGAAACGTGCTCAGAGGGGTACATCGGGGGGCCGTCCACTGCAAGAGACAGAGCACGTGGCTAAGATGGAGTCACTGTGCCCACAGCCCTCACTCCAAGGGCCTAGACAGACGCAAACGCCCTCACTGCATCACCGGATACAGCTGGGCGTGTGGGCCAAGAGCTTCCCCCCCTCTCCAGGATTTGCTTCAGGATGATAGGCCAGCCCCAGCCCGCACTGACAGCTCAGAAGGCTCAAGTGCTCAGAGCCCACCAGAATGGTACAGGCTGCGCCCCCCCACCCCCACCCCTGCCACAGTGCCTCATGGCTGAGCTGGGGTCTTCCACTTTCCATGGCCCGTTCAATCTTTAGGCTTTGCTGCTGTGACTCCCAGCAAGAAAGCCAGTGAGCCCCCTTACGGCGCGGACGCCCACCCAAGACCCAGCGCACTTCCCTCATGTCCGCTAAGGGCGTTTGCCAAAGAGGGACAGGAACCACTTACGCTTTGTCTGTCAACTCCTCAGACAAATGCACCCCAAACAAATGGTGTAAGCGGGTGAAACTCCACTGACTTCAGGGGGGCTGCACCTGCTAATCTGCGCCCCAGGGCTAGGACCCCAGCTGAAGCTCCCCATCATTCCCCCAGCCGGCGACTGGGTCCCTGAGCCCTTACCCATGGCTTCCAGGATGAGGTGCACGAAGTTGATGCGTTCGTCCTCTAGTGTCTGATGGGACTTCACTGGGACATTGATGTAACCAAATCGCTCCTGGTTACACACGTAGATCTGGACTCCTGCAAGGCAGCGGCAGCTAGAGTAACCCCAGATCACCAGCCCCTGCTCCCAACCCTTTCGCTGAGAGCTCTGCACACCAGCCTTCCCCGTGTTGCTCCATCCCAAAACACAAGCCCTGGGCTCCTCCTAATGTCCCAACCAGATCCCCACTCCACTGCCTCCACCCACCACCCTGCCTTGGGCAAAGGGGCTGTGCAGGGCCAGCACGGGGCAGGAGACAGCCCCTGGGAAATGCATTGCTTTTTTACATCCTTCAATTCCACATCTACATGGGGACGGATTCAAATTTCACAGTCCTCTGGCCTCGACCCCTGGACATGGGATGCCTTGAGGAGGTCCCCCAGAAAGGAGCGAATACAGCTCACTGCGGGTCCTCCACCCCTCCCTCTCCCACTCTGTCCCTTCCCTCTGGCCCTCACCCGCTGCTTGGCAGGAGTAGGCGAAGACGATGATGTCGTCGAAGGGCCAGGTGTAGTTGGGGTGGGGCGGGTGGAAGGCGAGCTCGGAGGTCCCCTCTTTTCGCAAGTCAAGCAGGAAGGTGGCGTACACCATGGGGACGGCGAAGCAGCCCACGCGCTGGCGATTCTTGGTGGGAAAATAGTCTGCCGTCCTGCGGTAGTAACCCTGGGAAATACAGGGGTGGGGTAATTCCCACTGACCAGAGCCAGCGCGTCTCCCCCACCCACCCCAAGCAGGCAGGGCTCCAGCATGGAGAGCTCCCTCACAGTCATGCCCTGACAGCAGCAGCTGGGCCCCATGCCACTCTCAGATGCTTCAGAGTTTCCCTCCATCCTCATCATCCAGCCTCTGCCCCAAGGAGAGAGACACTGGGGGGGATATTTTCCTCCCTGCCGAATCCCAGCACATCACACATGTCCAGCTGAACACAGACAGGTGGGGCTTGTAGGTTTCCTCCCCGGTCTTAAACGGGGCGACGGGGCTTGCAGCAGAGCCCGGATCCCACACAGCAGAGAGGGGGCGACGTTAGAGGCCACTCAGGGGTTTTAGGAGACAGCAGAGATCACCGGAAGGAAGAGTGATGGGCAGGTTGGCACACGGCCGAGAAGGCACCAGTGGAATTTCTCGGCGGAAGCTGCAGCCTGAACTGACTGGGTGACTTGGCTACGAGACCTTAGGAGCGACTCTGGGCTGGCAGGGGGTGCCCAGAAGGGCAGAGGTGGTGCTTCGAGGAAGGTTCCTCATGCAGGAACCTTACAGTTAGGTGCCTGGAGATGTTTTCTGGCTGTGGTTAAGGGAGAAGATTTCCCATACCTGCCCCAGGTCCATCAGGAACGGCAGGACAGGGGCACCCCCAAGGGTAACACACACCACTGCTTGGCAGCAGCACCACCGCTGAGTGACAGCAAACAGGACATCCTCCAGCACAGGGCATTCCCCCTGCCCGCCCCAGGCAGCTTACCTGAGGGGTTATCCCACACCAGAAGTTGGAGTAATACGTCTGGGAGTCCAGCATGGGGGCGATCACCGACTTGTTCTGCGAGATCAGGAACGTCAGGGTCTGATTGTTGGTCAGGATGCTGTCTGTATCAGTGAGCTAGTGGTGGAAACACAGCCAGCTTAGCGGGAGCGCAGCTTGAAGCGAGGCTGCGGCTGCTCATCACAACACATCTAGGTAGGCGAGCTAGTAGGGAGAGCTCCTGCCCCAGCAACGGCCTGCCTGGGGCAGGCACGGCTCCGTGCCACGCTGGGAAACTCCTGGGTTCTCCTGCACCCTCAGCCTCCAACCACTCAGCCAGGAAGGAAACCCTTGGAGGATATTTTCCTAGCAGGGGGCTCTCTCAGACAGCCCTGGACGTTATCTGTGAGCGATGGCTCTGGAACATCCACAACAAAACAGAGAGGAGCCAGGGCCATGAAGCTTAAGTTAGGAAGATGACAGGTTTCCACAGTGGGGTCATTTCAAAGTAGGCTGGATACACCCCGGAGAATCTGCCACAAGGAACTATCCTGCTCTGGGCAGAGTGACGCAACAGAACCTTCCCATCTCCGCCTTCAACGCATCTGAAAGCTGGTCATGTTCCTCCAGGCTGGGCCTTGCGGGAGGGCTGAAATCCTTCCTGTGCTAAAGGAAGGAAGCGGGCCCAGTTGGTCCAGTTACAGAGTTCTCTTACCAGGAGATAATCAGCCCTCTTGGCCCGGGCGAAGCTCAGAGCTTCCTGCTTGAGCCTCATGACGTGTTCATAGCGTTCGTCTGTCCAGTGCTTGGGGCCAAGTTCATCGGGGTAAGAGCTGCAACAGGCAACCAAAGAGTTAATAACCTGCCCTTGGCTGTGAACTTACAAACTCACTGCACCTGCATGCCTGATGGCTAAGTGGTTGGCCAGGGTAGGATCAGCTCAGCCTGACAAAGGGCTCATCTTGACTGGGTTTGCTTAGTGTGGAGTCCTTCTGGGGCAGCAAGGGGCGGGATCCCTCACGGAGGAGCCATTCAGCTTGCACAGCCCTATGTCTGTCCAGCCGGTTCCTCCCACAAGCAGCCCAAGCATGTGCGGCGTGGATCAGTGCTGCCTGAACCGCCCCAGGCCGGGAGGGAAGAAACATGAAACTGACTCACTAACACAGGCTCAGGATTGGGTCAGGCCACAGTCAGCTACCGCAGCGCACACATTCCCAGCGAGGAGACTGTAGGAAACAGACTCTCCCTGTCTCCATCTGTGTGCAGGGCCTCTCGCTCCCTCTGTGCATAGGGACCTCTCGCCCCTGGGGGATCTCTCTGTGCAGTCAGCTCCAGGCAAGAGCAGGACAAGACAGGAGAACACAGGACTGGCATGGCAGGTTTGGGTGGATCAGAACAGGATGGGGCACAGACAGCAGCTGACCAGTGGGCAGACCGCCACAATGCCAATGGGCAGGTAACCTCAGACGCCTTCTTCAGGGTGCCACCAAAGGGCTGATCCCAGTGAAGGTGCTGGGAGAAAGCCGTCCCCATCCCACCTGGAGGAGAATATCCATGCATCCTGTCCTAAACTGGATCAGAAACACCACAGGGTGGACGAGGATGCTAGACCCACTTCCATGCAAAGACTTTTATGCCCCAAATCCGGAGGTGCAAACCACAAAGCTGCATGTAAGAAAAATGCAATGGTGAGGCCTGGCAGGCTGAGTGCAGGGATGGGACCCAGAAACTTCTGGTTCCGTTCCATCTCCAGTTGACTCCCTTGTAGCCTTGGGCAAATCACTCAGCCCCTCAGTTCCCTAAGCATGAATTAGACAAAACACTCTCTGGTAGGACACGTTGCTACAGCAGGGCCTCAGGTGACCATGCACCTTACCTGGGCTCTTCCACGGACTTCCACTCAATGTAGCGATAGTGTTTCTCCATGGCCGTAAGCCATTCCCACAGGATCTTGGTTGTGTTGTCGATATTGTGGTCCGTTGCACACCTGAAAAAATCAGATTGCAGAGGAGACATTAGCTCTCCCCCTTCTCCCAGCCCCATTTCCTGCGGCACGTGCCTTCCAGCCCCAAACCCAGCAACACAATCCTATGAAACTCAATCGGAAGCCACAGTGGTAGCTCTCAGGGAGATCCCCCTCCCCAAATGCCTCCCGACCTCCAAATCCCACACATCTGGACATCAGCGGAGAGCTGTGCAAACAAGGATGCCAGGGAGCTGAGAAGATTCATGACTCCAGAGGGTGCGTGAATTAAGGAGTTGAGTGTCTCAAGCACAGGACTGGCCTTACAGGCAGAAATGGGGAAGAAGCCTCTAACAGTGCACAGGAACTACCAGACTGGATCAGACCAATGGTCTATCTCAGTGGTTCTCAATCAGGGGAACTTGCATCCCTGGGGGTATGCAGAGGTCTTCCAGGGGGTATATCAACTCATCTAGATCAGTGGTTCTCAACCTGGGGGTCATGAGCCTCAGGGGGGGGGGGGTCGCAAGCGCAGGGCCGGTATTAGGGGGTGGCAAGCATGGCAATTGCCCGGGGCCCTATGCCACAGGGTGCCCTGTGAAGCTAAGTTACATGCTTCAGCCCCAGGCAGCGGGGCTTGAGCATCAGGGGTACAGTAGTCTAGAAAGGTTGAGAACCAATGGTCTATGCAGTCCAAAGTCCTGTTTCCAACAGTGGCAAGTGCTAGATGCTTCAGGAGAAGGTGCATGTAAGCCCAGAGTGGGCAATTATGGAATAACCTACCTGCAGGGGAGTTTCTTCCTGACCCTCGTCAGAGTATATTTGACTCATGCCCTGAAGCATGAGGGTTTAAATCCAATTTTTTAATTCCATCTGATGTAAGTGGATAAGAACATAAGAATGGCCAAGCTGGGTCAGATCAAGGGTCCATCTAGCCCAGTATCAAGTCTTTTGACAGGCCAATGCCAGGTACCCCAAAGGGAATGAACAGAACGGATAATCATCAAGTGGTCCATCCCATCGCCCATTCCCAGCTTGGATGTTCTTATCCATAGAAAAGCAGGTTCTTCCTAAAGTGCTCTCGGCTGAGTGGGAGAATTCCATGGAGCTGGCTGGGATCTCCACTTGTAATCAGGAGCAGTGGCAGCAGGAGACTGACTGGGACTGCGGAATATTAAGGGGCAGGGCTCCACCAGGAACTGCCCTCTGGCAGCTGCCAAGCCCGCCCAGCCTTACTGGCAGCCCGACTGCATGCCAACAATGCTCTGCAGAGAAATTTTGAATGTGAAACTGGTTCCCTGCTCTCCGTTGTCATAAAGCTATCAGTGCCAGTTGTCCCCAAACACCCTGTTTCTGCATGGAGTGTTGTCTAATGGCTAGTGCAGGGAGGTCAGGATCAGAACTCCTGGGTTCTAATCCCAGCTCCGCGGACAAGTCATTTACCCGCTGCGTGCCTCAGTCTCCCCACCTGTCAAATGGGGATTTTGCCACCTCTGTAAGTGCAAGGCAATCGATTGATTTACCAGTTTTTTAATATGGACCAGATGGGCCAAATTAATCACTGGTGTAACTGTATGGGCCTCAGGAATAAATTTATCCCAGGATGTTCCTATCCAGGCATAGATGAGCTTAAACCCCCTTGTGAACTCTGCTTCCACCCTCGAGCCGCTGCGATGCCTTTAAAAGGAGACACGAGCAACCCAGGCACAAACGCTGGCTCCTGCGCTATAAATACCTCCCGGGGATGCTGGCACCAGCAAAGTCAGCAAGCGGGAATCTTTTGGAGAATTAACATGTAATTTTAAGCAATCTGCTATTGGGAGAGGGAACGTGAAGGGAGAATTCCTTCCAAACTGCAGACTCTCTGACTAGCACTCAAGAGGCCCCCACACTGCCCTGCCCGGGCCTGGGCAGCTACCAAACACAAGGGCTCATTTGTCTTCAGACCAGGCTCTTCTCAACTTATAATTAGCAGTTCTCCTCCTTCACTTTTTCCCATTGCTCCAGGCAAGGCTGTGGGACGCACACAATGCTTACGGCCTCCTTTCCCAGTTTTGTTTTCAGCCCCGCCATGCCCATGACAACATCTGCATGACGTGGCCCGGCTTCAGTGGCAAGTCCTGTTCCAACTGAGATGGGGGGAAGCGACGAATGTCGTGTATCGCCGCCTAGCACAGGTTGGGGCTGGACAGGCAGGGCATAGACGTAGTGGGAGTGAGCAGGGCAGGGCAGAGCTGAGCAGACCAGCCAATTACTCTCCCTCACCCTCTTCTCATCCATGCTGCTCTCCTCTAGCCTTTCCTCTCACCTACTTTCTCGTGCAAGTGAAACAGTGAGAAATTTTTTTAAAAACAGCTTTTTGGAAATGCCAGCCTCAGCCCCTGCCAGCAATACCGGGCAGAGAGGAGTCTTTGCTCCCAGGGTCCTGATCACAGCTGAAGGACAACATCCCCTTCCTCAAATACTCCCCTCCACCCCCACCCAAGGTCTGACACTTCACAAGGACTGAGACCCCATTCATCCCGGTACCTCGAGAGCCGAACACAAGGCTGTGACTTGTAACGGGAGAGCTCAGCTCCCCCAGGACCAATGTGCTTGCACCCACTCTACAGCACCTCCTGCTGGGAGAGGCTGGGACTGGAGTCTCCTCTCACACCCCTCTGTTAGTCTGTGCTGGGAGCTGGGAATCCCAAACACAGACTAACAGAGAAAACCGTAAGTATCCGAGATGGAAAAAGGTAACGATAGACGAGTCGCCCGGCTCACGCTGCAGCCTGGGTTGTTGGCCAGCAGAGTGCACATCTGGATCTCTAGCAGGGCATGTCCACTGCCAACAGACGTGCACAGATGGTAAAGATGCTCTTTACAACGATTATACTCCCGAGGTAATAGTTCCTACAAGCTCATGTGAGAGGCTGTCAAATACGTCTGCGGTGGCTGCGAGGCGCAGTGAGAGCAGATGGGATGAGGCGCCCAGCTCCAGACACCCCGTATCTCACGGTATGCACAGGGGGGCGAGGGGGGTATTAACCTCCAGGAGCAGGGGGAGAACATCCCCCCTTGGGTAGGATGGAAGAGGGTCCAACCCATAACTCAGGCACCAGCCCTGCCCCGCTGCTGTCCCACTGCCCAGCGTCCCTTTAAGTTGGGGAGGGAGGGGTTCCCCAGTCTGGCAGTGCCCCCGAGTAAGGGGACAGCAGTGAGATGGCACCCATCCTGCACGGGCACATCCCCCCTGCACCCCCATGTCCCTGTTGCCCCCTGCAGCACCAGGCTGCCCTTCCTCGCCCTGGCACTAACCCCAGCCCTGGGGCCCCTTTGGGGTCTGGGGAGAGGGGGCACCCCCGGATTCTTGCCCTCCCCGGGGAGCCCCGGTGCCCCCTGAGCCGAGCAGCCCTTACCAGACAGAGATGCGCTCCTTGGGGTAGTCCAGGCGCTCCAAGGCCCCCAGGTAATGGGGCAGCGAGTGCTCCGAGTTGCGGGCCAGGATGGCGATCACCACGGTGGGCAGCTCCTGCTGCTGCCCGGCTGGGCTCCCCCCTTCCTCCTCCTGCCCGGGGCAGCCCCTCAGCAGCAGGAGCAGGGCGCAGCGCAGCAGAGCAGCGGCGGGGGGGCGCATGTCCGCAGGCGGCGGCTGCAGCAGTGGGGAGCGGCCGGGGAGCGGAGCTGGGAGCGGGGCGGAGCAGGGGGCGGGGGGGAAGAGAGGGGCCGGGCTGGGAATCAGCGCCGGGAGGGGAGGGGAGAGGGGGATGCCCACAGTGGGGAAGGGATGAGGCCTGGTGGTAGCACTGGGGCTGTGCCCTGCAGATCCAATTCTGGTGCCACCAACCTGGGCAGCAGCAGGGCCGGCCTCCCTCTCCCTAGTCCCGGGGGGCAGTTGGGCTGGGGGGAGCTGTGGGCTGCATACCTGGCTGCTGAGAGCTGAGCCCCGCCGAGCTCATCTCCAGAATTGGCATCCGCCCTTGCTCTGGGCGTGCACCCCTGTTCTACATCTCGGCCTCCTTCATCCGTTCAGATCTCCAGCAAGGGCTGGTCTGGCTGACACAGGGCCGGCTCTAGGCACCAGCAAACCAAGCGCGTGCTTGGGGCAGCACATTTTCAAGGGCAGCATTCTGGCCATTTTTTTTTTATATTTTTTTTTTGTGCTTCCGGCACCAAAAGTCTTGAGCCAGCCCTGGCAGCAGCAGCGCGTCGTGTGCGGAGGGCGCCCTGGGGCCGCTGCAGTTCGTGCCGCAGGGGAGCAGTGCCCACACCTTGTGGCTGGGCTGGGCAAGCTTCGAGCGGGGGACACTCAGGCTGGGGGACACCCCACGGGGCACACGGAGCCGCCTGCAGGTGCCACAGTGCGGCTGTCCCCCAGCGCTGCAGCCGGGGCTGGGCGAAGCGGCCCGAGCCGCCCAGGGACTGTGGCAGGGCGGCCAGGAGCAGAAGCAGCAGCAGGGCCATAGAGGGCGGGGCGCTGTCATGCGGGGCCTGCGTCCCGCTCTCCGGGGCTCCGCTGCCTCAGGGGCTACCCTGCCCCGGCTCCTCAGCCGTCTGCCGGGGCGGTCCCCCAGCTCTGCCCTCCCAGGTCCTGGAGGTGGGAGCCCTGGATGGAGGGACCCTGGGCTGAGGTGCGACCCGGGAGCCCCACTGCTTACCCCGACCCTGCCAGCGCCGAACCGGCTGGAGGTGAGGGGGGAGCGGGCAGAGTCATCACTGGTGGGGGGGAGCCCAGGGCTGGGGCAGCAGGGGGTGCGGGTGGGAGGGGGGGAAGAGAGAGCCCAGGGCTGGGGTGGGGGGCAGCCAAAACATTTTTTGCTTGGGGTGGCAAAAAACCTAGAGCCGGCCCTGGGCTGACAGCCGAGGTGGAGGAATTAGTGTGTGTTGATATTAGCATAGTGCCTAGGAGTGCCAGCCACTGAACACGACTCCAATGCACAGGCCACCCCTCTCTCCTCCCAAGAACACCCCAATATGCCCCCTGTGCTGGGATGTGATCTAGGACCAGCTCCCCTGACCCTTTCCCTGCTGGGGACTCCCCTACCTTGGGTGTCTCCTCAGGGTGCATCCTTCACAGTCCCTGTGTGGTCACTTTAATGCTGCAAATCGGCATAAAGGGGCCTGTGGAGCACCATCCTTCGACCCCTCGGAGCAGGGGCAGCTTTAGTAAGCAAATTATGGCCTTGGCATTTTAAAAACTAGACATTTTGAAAATGCCCCGTAGGGCACAAAACTTGGTTAGCTGGAGGTGGGCTGGCTGGGATCTGACTTTCCATCTTTCACAGCTATAAGTCTTGTGATTCCAGAAGTTTTGCCTGCAAGAAAGCCCAGATTTCATGGAAAGCTGGGATAGTGGAATAAGCCTTTTCTTCCCTTTAGTCTGGTGTTCCACGTGTAGCAGACTTGCATCCCCCTCTAGCGAGAGCAGCCAACACAAACACCCCTCTCGCCTCCCCTGCCTGAGAGCTGGGCAAGTAGCAAGAGCAATGAGTCACGTCTGTTTTTAAGAATTCAGAACCACATTTTGATTCAGCTGCATTCACACGTGTCCCTTTTCCCCCACAAGCATCCATGCAAGCCACGCTTCATTCACACAACCACTGTTTGCAGAGAGCAAATTCCAGGCCCATTGCCAAGAGCCGATTAATTGCAAAATAATATTGATTTCATAACAAAAATAAAATTTGTTTTGGGGCCAAAACAGTTCATCCAATCATGGAACAGAAACGACCCCACATGACTGACGCCCAATCACACAGCTCAAAGGGATGTTTGCGGCGCATACTTGGCCAATGATCCACTGGCTTTAATGTATGTGGCAAACACTTTTATATGACAAACAGATCTGTAAATAGCATGGTCGGCCCCCATGGAAAAGGAGCTAAATCTACCAGATAAATAACTTTTCCTAACAAACAATTCAGTTAGTTCTACCTAGAGACCATCCCCAGTGTCATACTGGAGCCCAAGAGTAGTTACATCTGGCATACCTGCCCTACTGATCGCGAGGGGTTTGAGGGACCCAGCTATCCAGAAAGACTAGGCAGATGCCTTCCATCCTTGCTCATCGCAGCTGCTGCAAAACCTGCCCAGACAGCTGTGTTTGACCATCTGGGACATCTGAAGGGGGATAAACAGAAACCCGGGGGGAAGAAACTTCATGACAACAGTCAAGCCTCAAGACACAGAACCTGGAAGAGAAAACAGAGAAGGGGTGTGAGGGCAATAGCATTTGTGCCTTTCAGGAAATCCTGACATTCCTGCAGCATCAAAGAAAATCGCGTTTACATCAAGGCCGAGTATTACCTCGGCGGATGAAAGACAGCATATAAAACCTCCACCCCTGGCATGGGTCATCAGCGGTGTCTGCGAAGGTGACCAGACGTCCTGATATTAGGGACTTTGTTGTATATACAAAGCTATACCCCAACCCCCCCGGGGGGGGGGGGGGGGAGAAGTGTCCTGATTTTTCACACTTGCTATCTGATCAACCTAATGTCTGCACTTGGGACCTTCAGCACTGCTCCACCGACCTCTACCACTTAAGCTAAAGAAGCAATTCTGTTGGCTGGTAGCAGTAGTAAACTGTTATCTTCTAGTGGACCAGCCACAACACACACTTTTCCAGTCAGTCATACATAGAAATAGCCTCTCTCTTCTCTACACAGCAGGCTTCAATTCTATCTCCTGGCTGATGTGTGTTGGACTGGTGAACATTTAGGGAAGGGCTGGATAGTTTATTCAGAGGGCGCTGTTCCTCCTACAGACCTTCCCTGGTCCTCTCTAGGAACAGGAGGATCAAGAACTCTGATAAATAACCAAACTCTCTGTAGCAGGAGAGAGTTTTCTGGAAGTTCCAGACCCCAGGCAGCAACTCAGAGACCCAAAGGAAGTTCTATAATCCGGGATCATGAAATGAACACACAATAAATGTAGAACAAACAGAAAATACAGCTGGACAACCTGAAATCAGCCTGCTAACTTCACTGCTCCATGGAGGCAAATACAATAGCTAATTGGGTTTTTTTGTTTGGTTGGTTTTTTTTAAACAAGGAGTTGGATTCCCTTTCCTCTTTTTCTGGTATAAGATTCTTCAAAAATCTGTCCCCACAGTACAATAGGCTGAGCTGCTCCTTGTGTTAGTTAAATGACAGGACTCCAAGTCAGGTAACCTGAGCTCTATCCCCACTGATGCACAGTATACACTTAGACAAATTTAATTCAGCCTCAGTTTCCCTGTCTGTAACTGGAGATTAATAATTACAGGCCTCACAGAGGGATTGAGAGTCTGAGTTCACAATGTTTGCAGAGCGCTGTGAGGGCCACATGTGGAAAAAGCTACAGACAAATTAAGTATTAGTTATTAATTGTTACATTATTATTAATTGTCACCTAGTTCAGTGTCTATCATTTGAGTTTGGAGGTGGGTGGGTTCTGCCTCCTCTTTCTAGCTTACAAATGTTGGCAGTTATGGGACTGAAGAGGGTATAGTGGTACGTGATGGGAGAATTACAACATCTGTGCTGCGCTTAGCATGACTTCTAGGCCTCTGCAGATTTATGCCTCCTGGTGACCATGGGACCATTGCCAGACTTCAGCACAAAACACCCCATCTCATCTCCAATCTCATAGAGAAGCACCTGTCGCTGACACATCTAGTTTGGAGTGATCTGGGGAATGAGAGAGGATAGAGAGGGCTGTGTCCAAGGGATCCATGTCCTTGAAGATCTAGCACAGAAGGTCTATGAGCACACCAGCTTCCGAACTGCCGTGTCGTTCTCTACACCTGATGCTCTGCACCTTGAACACCAGCAGTTTCGTGGTGTATTTACACCCGTGAAATCCTTCCCAGGGATCATTTCTTTTTCCATCAGTAATCTGCTGCCATCTAGTGGTCAATGAGTTTAGCTCTCAAATTCAAGAAGCACACAGTGGACAAATTCATCCCTGGGGCAACTCCACTGACTGGGTCAAGCATGGGGTGAACTTGGCCTGTTGTCTACAATTCATTCCTGCCTGAGACCCCTGCTGATGTGGCAGAGATTATGAATTGGTTCAGGGCATAATTGCTGAGTTTATGCAAGAAGCTCTCCTCGCCTGCAGGTTTTCTTAGGCCATTTGGAGCGGGTGGGGTCTCATGTCATGCCAGGATAAGGCAGCTGTCAGGCAGAGTCAGGGCCGGCTCCAGCGTTTTTGCCACCCCAAGTGGCGGGGGGGCGGGGCAGGGAAGCCACGATCGGCGGTACTTCGGTGGCAGCTCCACCGCGCCACTTTCTACTTCGGCGGCAGGTCCTTCCCTCCGAGAGGGACCGAGGGACCCGCCGCTGAATTGCTGCCGAAGACCCGGACGTGCCGCCCCTTTGCGTTGGCCGCCCCAAGCACCTGCTTGCTGCACTGGTGCTGGCCCTGGGCACAGCCAAGAGCCCTTTGCATAGAAAGCAATGAGTCTGCTTTAAACCTGAGTGCGGTCAGAGGTTTGAAGGGTCTAGGACAGAGATACTCAGACTGCGGCTCGCGAGCCTTGAGTGGCTCTTGAATGTGTCTTCTGCAGCTCTTTGCAGCACATATTAAAACACTGTGGGATTTAATTATTAATCAGTCTAAGTTATTAACCAGTCCTTGTGCTCAGTTATTAACCAATTGAAGTTGATAAAATAATACTTGGTCAGACATTTTGCTGTGAGAATATACCCCCACACACAAATTCTCACAGCAAAATGACTGACCAATCTAATCTTTAAACACACTGCTTCCCACACTTGCTCTATTGTCTCCCAGGCATGCAGAATGCAGGAGGGTTGAACTCGTAAATGCGCTCCACTCCTGGAGGAGGACAGTAATGCTTCCTGGTGCTACCCTGCCATCCCTCATGAGCAGAGGGACTTGGACATATTCAGAAGCCAGACAGAAGCTGGGCAGGATTTGGGTACCTGCCAACAATCATCCCTACTCAGGATGGACAGTCCCTACTCTCCTCACTCTCTCACTTAACTCCGTGCATGTCAGTGAAGTTGAAGGCTTCCACATACCTCCTTACATCGTCATCGTCCCCCCATCACCGCAGTATCTGACCACCACCCCCAACACATATCTGGGAGGAAAGAATTATTAGGGAGCCCTCGGGAAATTGAATGTTTGATCTGCAGAAGTGCTGAGCACCTCGAGTTCCCACTGGCTTCAGCTGGAGTTGCAAATGCTCAGTCCTTCTGAAATCAGGCCCTTAGGACTTGCCCGAGGTCTCATGAAAGCTGGGGCAAAGCAGGAATTACACTTTGGTCCCCAGAAACCCAGTCCAGTGCCTCTCCCCAAGTCATGGCCTGGTCTCTGTTTTGCTTCCTATATATCCTTCTGTCTAGCTTTCAGATGGGATTTGAGGAGGCCCGTGTGGGAGAGGAATGGGAGACCCTACAAATGCTACAGTGTTAGCTACAAAAGAGTGTGGTTTTTAACATCTGGAGAGTTAAGGGTGAAATTGCCCATTTATTTTAAAACAAACCCACCTCATGGACTTTAAGGCCAGAAGGGACCATCATGGTCACCTAGTCTGACCTCCTGCACAATACAGGCCACAGAACCTCATCTACCTGCTACTGTAACAGGTCTGTAACCTCTGGATGAGTTACTGAAGTCCTCAAATCTTGATTTAAAGTCTTCAAGTTACAGAGACTCAACCATTGACATTAGTTCAAACCAGCAAGTGCCCCATGCTGCAGAGAAAAGTGAACCCCTCCCCCCCAGCACCTCTGCCAATCTGACCTGGGGGAACATTCCTTCCCAACCCCAAATCTGGTGATTAGTTAGACCCTGAGCATGTGGGTGAGATCCACCAGGCGAACACCTGGGAAAGAATTCTCTGTAGTAGCTCAGAGCCCTCCGCACCTAGTGTCCCATCTGCCAAGAGGATAGCAGAATTTTAGTCAATTATTTGGCAAAAAGACATGGTCTTTGCCCTTTTCCCTCTTCCACCAGCAGGTGTCACTACTGCCCACAGGATTCTCCAAAGACGTTTGGGTTTTTTTGTGGGGGGGAAAGTGGGGAGAGCAGAGAGAAAGGATGAAATAATCAATTTGGCAGCTAGTCAAGGAAAATTATGTGCCATAGAACCACCTGCCTGGGAAATCCAATTCTATGCAACACACACAAAACACTGGTAAAAGAACATTATGAAGGCTGCAAAGTCAAGCACTCAGAAGTCAGGAAATGTCAGAAATAAGGTTGTCTGGGAAGCCTTAATTCAGTCTCTGTGTGTGTATGCTCAGTTGCTCTGCAGGGATCACATGTGTGAAGCCTGGGCAGCCCTAGGAGCTGAGAGAGTGAGTATGTTCAGGGAGGATGAAATCTTCAGTGATTTTAACGGCTAAGATCTAAATCTCTACTGAATGTTTGAACTGCAGTTTTTCAAAGGCTTAAAACTTGGCCAAGTGTTGGCAGATTTCCTTGTGGATGGCAAAGGCACCTCCCTGACACCACCACTCTGCCAAATTTCAAATCTCTGCTCCAAAGCATGGCGGTGCTAGAGCCGTTCAAATAATAAGTTGCCAGAATTTTTAGCACGGGCAACCGCCGTATTTTTCTCCAACCTCATTCTTGGAAATAGCCGAATCATTTTAAAAAGCCTCAGACAGACACCTAAACAGTTAAGTTTTGGCAAAGTTATAAGCAATCAAATCTTGCAATGGGAAGTGTTAGACAAACTTCATACGTAGTGCACTGACCTACCTGGCCTTTCTCCAAGTGTACAATCACGTATGCGCACTTCCAGTTGCAGCCTGTAGATGGTGACAGTGCCCCAGGTTTAGAGTTTGAGGCGCTAGGGATACATGTGGATGTGTCACATCAGGGACACAATAGAGAGCGGATCATACGATCGATCCCATCTCTTCCCATCCCCATGTCCCACCAGGGACGGCAGAGCAGAGCAGAGAGCGTCTGTTGAAAGGCTCTCAAGGTTTTACACTTACAGATTCCATATACCTGCCCTCACATCGGTACTCCAGTTCCTCTGTCATCCCTCTCCGCCGTCATTGGCCTCCTTCCCATCTCCTCTCTATATCTCACTCTATTTCCATAAGCCAAGTTCCCACCTCATCCATCACTTGAGTAGGACATTTCAAGGTCACACACAAGATCGGCCCTAACATGCCTCCCAAGCCGCCTCCCCACACCAGCCCAGGCCCAGCCAAGTTGTCAATTACTCTCACAGCAGCATCAGACTGGCAGAAACTGCCCTCTGCCATGACGCACATGGAATCAGCTCCAGTGACTAAACAGGCCTGAAAACTAATCCTTATTACTGAAACAGCTTTGACGGATTCTCGCCCTGGGCGTTGGCATCAGCAGACTGGTGGTAAGGAATTCATAGTGCCCATGGGATTGGAGCCAGGAGAGCTGACCCACGCAGAGTGAGCGGTACTCAAGATGCACATCTCACATATGGGCGGTGGGGCCTGAGCGCTGTATTTGGGAAATGAACCCTACAAGACAAGTTGAAAAGATTTTGTCAGCCCTTGTGCTACAGCAGGGCTGGCCAGAAAGTTTCCATCACAACTTTGTGGTTTTTTTAAACATAAAATGACATAGTGGCCATTTCCAGATTTCCACTTACATTTTTCAGACTTTTGTTGAAACACTGAAAACCAAAACTTGTTTGGTTTGGAAAGCTGGAAAATGTTCTGTATTTGGTTGCTGAAAACAACCTTAACTCTCCCCCCCTCCCCCCCAAAAAAATCTTAAAAATATTCACCAGGAAAAGTATCTTTTCCTCGGTAGCTCTAATCTGCAGCCCTTTGAGCTGGCTCCTGCATTGTTTTGGCTCCAATGGGGATTTGGGGCATGCAAGGAACTCAGAACTGGGCCCTTCGTGGAAATCTAGCTGTTATTTTTATTTCAGAGACTGTCTGCATGCCACTAGATACACCAGAGGGTTTGCTTTGATTTGCATCATTCTAATAATCAATTAATAAACACTTTTTGCCCTTCTATAGAAATTTCCATCCTAGCCTCTAAACAACCTTTATAAGCCTCTCAACCACACCTGAGGAAAGTGAGCATCATCCCCATTTTACAGATGGGGAAACCGAGGCACAGAGCGGTGCCGTGACTTAGCCAAGGGCACACGACAAGATTGGCAGAGCTGAAAACAGAAGCCAGGAGTTGATTTTGTGCTATCGCCACTAGACTCCCTCCCCAGCGGTGTTTGTATCTTTGCGATTGGCATTCAGTTACTTTGATCTAAGCCTACTGAGCGGACTCGCCTTGGCCCTGAACGTTGGGCAATCATTTAAACCTGGGCAAAGCAAGCGGAGGATTCTGCGAGCAGATTCTGAGCTGGTAGCATATCACACCCACTTTGACAGGCAGAAGTGACAACACAAGGAGCAAAGCAGTGGAGAATCGGGGTCAGTGTCTCTGGAAGCCGCACAGCACTGCCCCGCAGGGCAGGGGAGCCAGAATCCAAGACTCAAGCCAGGTCTTCAGTCCTAGGCCAGCGGGGGCTGGCAGTGCAGCCGAGTCATTCCCGTCCCTCAGTGTCCTCATGCCCAGACTCTCTAGCAGCTCCGGTGGCTGACACAGGAATAGTCTTGACAGGCACCAGAGGGAGCAGCCCCCAGCCCTCTTTGTGTGGTAGGACAGCTGGCCTGAAAAGGGAGTTAAGGCTGGAGAGAGGGAAAAAAACTGACCTTCAAGAGCAGCTTGAAAGCATCCCCTCTCCAGACAGACAGACATCACTCTATTACCTAGAGAAAGACAGGCAGCTGGGGTTGATTGTGTCTCAGTCTGTTACCTGCTCCCAAAAACATACTTATCTCCTCTTACTGCACATTGGTCAAGTCAAGTGCTTTCTTCTACCCATCTGATCCAGAGCAGAGAGGAGCATTACAATGTGAGTTGTACTCACTGAACACACGCACACACACACACACACACACACACACACACACACACGGTAGCTGCTACTTCTCAGACACACAAAAAAAAAAAAAAAAAAAACCACAGCTCCTCGGTGCGGTTTCTTTTCTCCATATAATCAGAGCCTTCTCAAGCCCCATTGCAGGGCAGCAGCAGGCAAACCACCGTGTTTCTTTCCAAATGGGGGAGCGCATTTTCATGCAGGAGAGTCCTGCAGTCAAAGCATTGGTGTCAGGCAGTTGTGGTGCATCTCAGCGTCCCCACACAGAACAGCCAACACCCCTCCGTCCGGACAGGCAGCACGCTTGTCATTCCTGTACACTGTGCTAATGCACCTTAATGCGGCCAAAATTGCCCGTCGACAATAATCCTCCTATTCTAGTCTTGAACTCGTCAGCAGAAGACATGGCCTAACATGCACAGCAGGTTTGTCGTGTGTACAGATTGACAGTAGACGCTCATGTATGACATCTTCCCCATCCACCCAGACATATCACGCATATACCCCAGATATACAGCTGTGTAAACTTCCTCCATACACAGAGAATTATATCCCACACCTCCCCTGTGCAATCGGACATACCCATTCATAGCTTCTGAATACTTCCACTCCCATGCATAGACATATATACTCAAATATTACACACACACACCGCCTGTGCATACAGAGCTCACTCACACTCATACAGATCACGCATGTACAGGGCCGGCCCAAGACCAAATGGCGCGCCAGGCGAGGAGCGTCTTTAGCCGCCCCCCTCCCCCATTCGTTAAACTTCTGAATATCACACAATGTATATAAACTTCACAATATCGCAGCTGGGCTCTCAGTTCACTTCAGTTCATTCTTATATCTCACTGACTGACTGGCAATGCCCCCCCCCCCTTACATACCCACGAGGGCAGGGCTAACAACATTCTAGGAGGTTCGAGGAAAATGTAGTTCTCAGAAAGTCTGGAAGGTTCCACAAAATTCTACAAAGGGTCCAGAACATTCTAGGAGGTTAGTGAAAAATGAATCCGCATACAGAATACCTGAAACATTTTACTTCAAACATTCTATTTTCCCTTTGGCGCTAGCAACAGAAACAGCACCCCGAGCCCGGTGGCCCCCCAAGCCCGGCACTCCAGGCAGTCACCTGCCCCTAAATCCGTCCCTGCCCGTGTACACACATTGGCCATAAAAATAGCCCATCGCTCATCTGTATCACACAGTCTACTTGCACACACTATACATACACTACATCTCCTCCCCCAGAACACACTTTGTCATTGGAAGCCATGTTTCACTCCAGATAAGAAGTCACGGGTTCTTATACTGGATGATGTTGAAGAACACAGTTAAAAGCCCCCGCACTTAAAGCCACTGGAAACAAAGATTCAGGACAAGGGTCAGTTTGCTGGCAGCAGATCTAGGTTACAAGACCAGAGAGCCTAGAATCACACAACCTTCTGAAACCAACATCCCTTCTTCTTCGAACCTCGTGCTGACTCGCCATTTCCTCTGGCCTGGTGCAGAGACATTACAACAAATCCATCTATTCTCAGAGGTAGCTGATGAGATCAGGAGGAGGAGATTGCTGTTAGAATGGAATAGAATTTGACAGCACGTGGCATCTTTTCCCCCAAGGTTCTTTCCGGGGCAATGGTCTAGATCCTGGTTGTGCAGTGACTGCAAGTCCAGGCATGAACATGGCTGAGATTCACTCTGCATGAATCTCCTCTCGAGTCTACCACTATTTAACGTGATGCTGATGACAGGGCCTTGAGTGCCAGCCCCTGGAGACTAATGTTCTTTTTCTGTACTGGGGCAAGTTGCCCACCCACACACTGCCCTGCCAACGTGCCTCCATTCCTTGGCTTTTATGCCAACAAGGTTATCACTGTGTATGTGGGGCTGGAAGTTTACAAACAAAGTTTATAGCTATACAGAAAGCATAGGATTGTAGCACAGCTAAGCTTTAATCTAGCTAGCACAGGGCCACTGGGCTTGGCTGCCCCATCACCCCCTCTTCTGGTCAAACATGGCTCAGCAGGTGTTTCCTACCTCAGTTTCTTCTGAGGTGGGTCCCCTCCTCCTTCCCCACAAGGTCAATGTCAGGGAATGTAGCAGGACACTCCAGCCTCATCACTGAGCAAATATATCCCCTTCCCAGGTAGGGATTGTCCAGTTAAGAGCCACAACATACAGAAGATTAATCTCCTCCTCTTGGGCTACTTGTCAGTCTGCCTTGCCAGCTCAGGTCTTTCTTTGCTCGGCTATGGAGTGGTGGCTCCCAGTCCGCTTTCTCTGCAGCCCCTCTCACACTTGATCACTCCCCGGAGCTCCAGGCTTTTCACCCCTACTGCCAAACCCTGCCGAGTTTGCTGCTCTTTCAGCTGAGCATAGGGTGACCAGATGTCCCAATTTTATAGGGACAGTCCCAATTTTGGGGGCTTTTTCTTATATAGGCACCTATTACCCCCCACCCCCGTCCCAATTTTTTACACTTGCTATCTGGTCACTCTAGCTGAGCACTGCCTCTCAGGGTTTGCTCTGCCTGGAAGCCCTTTTTCCTAGCAGGCTCCTATTGTCTCCGATCCCACAAGACTCTAGCAGCTTCCCCCCAGAAACCTGCCTGCAGGCACTACCTCGGGGCCTCCTGCATGACCCCAACCTGCTTCCCGTAGCACCTCCCTCTCTCTGATTGCACCCTCAGCCCTTTTTATGAGACCCAGGTGTTCCTCAGCCTATCACCTGACCCCACAAGACCCACCCCCTCTGTCTGGGAGGCAGCAAATTACACAGGTGGGGTTAAGTGAACAGGCGGGCTGGCCCAAGGCCTCCTGGCCCTTAAAGGGGCAGGCCACCCTGATACCCCCAGTGACAAGAGTAGTGAAGACACAGTGGCATGGGCTTGTACTCAGCTACCTGCCCCAGCACAAGCTGACCAGGGAGCTTGGGTACGCACTCGGGTTGCTAGCCGACTCGGAAGCCCATGCCACCATGTCTTCACCGCTGTTGTTACTCCACTAGCCAGATTAGAGCTAGCACAAGTTCTGGCATCACACCTTCACTTGCAGTACAGACCTACCCCCCAGGAGGGCTGACAACAGAATGTTGCCAGTTAGTGGCCAAAGATGGTGGAGGGATTGTGTGATGTAAGAAGCTGGAGGTTGGGCTGAGACCAACCAAATCCATTTTATTCAGCAGGCCACCAGCCATCAGATTGTAAGAGTCACCTGGGCTAGATTTGAACCACTGATGTGCAATACTCTTCATCCAGCCCCCCTCATTGTGACCTAACAATGGCTTGGCTACATATCCTTGTAAGAAGACAATTCAATCAATTATATGGGAGAGTCACAAAGCTAGACCATTGGAAAGGGAAACACAGCCCTCCCCATCATCCCTATCCATGCAGCCATCTGTAATGCAGGAAAAGCATCCTGGGTAAGTTCCGAAGGCATCCGCACACTGAACCTTCCTCACCGGACCAAGAAGAGGAGACTCAGCTATGGGGCTGGATCAATCAGTCAAGAACCTTTACGCGACGGGACATCATTCCGATCCGGACCACTCTTCGCCATTCCTAATGGAGGGTGGTGGGATGGACAGAAAAGAGGGACACGCAAAGGCCTCTCTCTCCAGAGGCAGTGTGTGGAGAAGGACACACACAAGCTCCACTGAGACTCTGTCTAATAACTCCTGAGAAATCTGTGTCCATTCCAGTTGTTTTCTCCCATATCCAGCTGTTTTGCAGATTAAAAAAGCTAGCGCCAGCTATGAGTCCCAGAACTGGGTTTTCGTTCCAGTTTTCTGCTAAATCCATTCCCTTTCGCCGGGAGTTGTTGCCTTGTGCTTTTATTTTGTTCCGTCCTTCATTAGCCTATTCTCCTGGGCATGGAAGAATAATGGTGCCACGCTCTAATCAGGATATTTTTAGGTGTATTCCACTTCCCCCCACTAGGGCCTGATGGAAAGGCCCCAATTACAAGTGCAATTAAATCCTTAGGGTCCCCATAACCTGCATTTTCCACCATCTCCCCGGAGAGCTGCATAACTGAGATGGACTGACTGGAGCTCCAGAAGGAAAGTAAGTGGTGTTCTGTCTGACAGGAGAGGGAGGAACAATGCCGATGGCAGCTGTAGTTAGCGCCGAGAATTGTGCCACTGTGAGCCCGTATTGAAAGTCACCTGAGACATTTGTACTCAGTTGCCAGACACATTTCCACAGCCACGCCAGATGCCCCCAGCTGCATGTCCATGTTCTACTGCAGAGGTTCATGTGCAAACAATGCAGTAGCAGAGTGCTGGCCAATCAGAAGACAAGCCGAGGTTGATTTCTGGGTGGATGGAGGTTTTTCCTGGCCCACCAACAGCTCAGAGAGGAAGAGTTCCTTAGTGATGTTGGAACAACACAGAGGCTCCCCCACATCATTGATCTTCAAGTCTGGGCAGACGTGCCATGTCCATCCCTTTGAGTCCAGGGCAGGCAGGGGCAGGGCTCAGGCTGAAAACCAGCAAGCAATTTCCTCGTGGTACCGGCTAATAGTTAAAGCAGAACGATAGTCTTGTGGCTAAGGTGCAGGATTCCTGGGTTCTATACCTGACACTGAGTTGTGTGTCTTTAGGCAAGGCACTTAACCACCCTGTTCCTTCATTTCCCCATCTGTCAGGTGAACATCATAACACCTGCTTACAGGGGGATCATGAGGCTTAATCCGTCTGTAAAGTGTCTTGTGCTCCTCAGACGGAACGTGCTGTAGGCACACAAGGGTGTTACAAACATGCCTGTTTGAGCAAAGGAATCCAGAGCCAGCACGAAAGGAACCCCACGTACAAGAGGGGCAGCGCTTCGAGAGCTGTGTGCTGGGTCATTTGTGGAGCCTAGCTTGCCTCCACTGCCTGGTCTTGCAGCTCAGCAGACCAAACGCAGAAGGTCCCAGTGCAGGTGGTGTAAGGGAGTAGCCCGCCAACCACATGAAGCACAAAGGGGCTGTCCGTGCAGTCCTTATCCATAGCTGTAGGTAACGCAGCAGCGGTGTCAAGGGAAGCGTGGTCAGGTGAGAAGGTGCAGCTGTTGTGCACCAAGCCTTAGACCACGTAAAGAAGAGAATAGGCGTGGTCAGGTCTGGGCTCCTGCATCCAGGGATCCAAACTGCATGAGCCTCAAG
Source organism: Chrysemys picta bellii (assembly GCF_011386835.1). Lineage (NCBI taxonomy): Eukaryota > Metazoa > Chordata > Testudines > Emydidae > Chrysemys > Chrysemys picta. The sequence goes on from NC_088808.1 coordinate 13,224,513, forward strand.
GCAGGGGCCGGCTTTTCTTCTAACCCTGTAAATCCCCAGGCACACCTGCGGCACCATGTAAATACTAACAATAGAAGTGGCTGCATCTGAGGCCCTTCCCCATCACTTCTCTCCATAACAGAGAAGGTCCAACCCAGGTGAAAGAGGATCAGCAGGAGGATCCAGGATAGGGCAAGGGCTCAAATGAAAGGCCTGAGAAACAAAAAAACATGCCTAAGAAAAGGGCGGTAGCCTGGGAAGACACGGGAGTCAGCTGACCGAGAGTCTGGAAGAGCTGGGCCCTCAGTCAGCAGCTGCCACTCTCCGGCCGCCAGCTCTGAAGGCAGCAGCGCAGAAGTAGGGGTGGCATGGTATGGTATTGCCACCCTTACTTCTGTGCTGCTGCTGGCAGGGCGCTGCCTTCAGAGCTGGGTGCCCGCCCGGCCAACAGCTGCCGCTCTCTGGCTGCCCAGCTCTGAAGGCAGCGCAGAAGTAAGGGTGACAATACTGCGAGCCCCCTAAAATAACCTGGTGACCCCCTGTAACTCCCTTTTGGGTCAGGACCCCCAATTTGAGAAATGCTAGTCTCCCCCGTGAAATCTGGTCTGTTGTGTGCTTTTACCCTATACTATACAGATTTCACGGGGGGAGACCAGATTTCACAGGCCATGATGCGTTTTTCATGGCCATTAATTTGGTAGGGCCCTAGCTGTCACTAAGAGTCATGAGTCTAACTTAAGAAAGGGGACACATAGGCAACATATCAGGAGAAGCTTCGTAGCAACAAGACCCATTCACCTGTAGAGCCATCAGCCACCAAATGAGGCAGAGGGGCTCACTGCCTGGGCCAGTTAAAACACTGGCTAAGATATTGTAGGGCACAATCCTGCCCTGGATGCTGGGCCATAGAGGGGATGAGACCAAACAGGGCTTTTCTAAACCTAATTTCTATGATTGTGTAATTCAGTCAGACCTAGAGAACCAGGCCCAGCTAGGCCAGCTCCTGGGATTCTCCTCAGCCCAGGCCTCAGAGACCAGCTCCCGGGACTCTCCTCAGCCCAGGTCAAGTGGGCACCATATGAACATGGGGGCATCCGATGTGTCTTCACTTTTTAAGGGGGGGGGGTACTTTTTCTTTTTTTCTATAATAAATTCCCCCACTTTCTTTGGGAAAATAATCAAGGGAATTCTTCAGCCAGGCTCTAAATCTGAGCTCTAGTGGTCTTTGCCTTGGCGAGGTGGGATCTCCCTCTAGGACTCAGTGACCCATACTCTCACAATCCCCATACACCCCGCCTTTCCCTCCCTCCTCTCCCACCCACCAGGCCTTTCGGTCAGTCGCAGTCCAAACCCGGGCAGCTGGGACTGAAAACAAAGCTATTTCACACACAATAACCTTCTGTCCATTCCCAGATGCTGACCGCTGCGGTGGACAGCGGCTAGGGCTGGAGCCATTGAAGGTCCGTGCCAGGCCCCTGCTGGCAGGAGACAATGTTGGCAGTGATGGAGAGTAGGTATTTCAAAAGGTTTTGTTTTCAGATGACCCGCAGAGCCAGTGTGACCCTTCACCCCCAACCCTACCCACCCATGCTCCACCGTCCCAATAGCAACTGGCCACATTCCTGACCTTGGGGGGGAAAAGTTTAAAAACTCTTAGTGAGGAAACAATAACAGTGTCATGGAATTGATTTAGGAGGGACTTTTTCCATCACAAAGGCGAAACAAAAGGGCTTGGAGCTGGGAAAGGGGCTCCGGCTCTCAGCTCAGGAAGGGAACTGAATTACTGTGTGATAGGAGACATCTTCCAGTGGGAGGGGGTGTATGTTGAATTCCACCTGTTAGTCCTCCTAGCTGCCTCTCCGCTCATGCACACTCCTGGCACTGCCTGCCTGGGCTACATTTTAATCGAAGGCCAATCTTCAGGCTCTCTAACCTTTAACTTGCTGCAGAATCACTCCCCAAAGCCAGGGAAGCAGTGTGAAAATCAGGTCCGTTTCTTTCCCCTGTTCCACTGAAGGCATCCTCCTGCAGCTCATGTTTCAGGGTAGGGGAGAGAGAGAGCCAGGCCTGCTAAGTAGAAACCATGCAGCTGAAGCTGTGAGAGATTTCAGAGGCCTGGTCCAGAGCCCACATCATTATTTAGTGTCATGGGACCCAGAGAAGCAGTGGTCTGGAGCTCCCCAGAACTCCTACACACAGGCTAGCTTGAGGGGGAGGGCCCATAGCACCAGCTGCCAAGTCTCCCTCAGGTAGAAGAAGCCTCCCTCACTGGAAGACAGTTGGCAAAGTCTCTCCCTCTCAGGAGGGATGATTTTGCCACAGTCCAATGAGGCATTTAAAAATCCCACTCAGGGCATTTGGGGGGGGGGGGGGGTTCGCTGGTTCAGACGGTGTCAGAGCAATGGCCCAGCCAGTAACTGAAGCTGTGGGACGTTGTGTCACCCCTGGGCAGGGCTGAGATGAGGCCGCTTCTCAAGGACACTTACCAGCCCAGCCCATTTCCCATAGAGAGCTGCACCGTTGAGGGGAATTTGGCACAAATTGTTTTATTGAGGGTCTCAACTGTGGATGTCTCACCTCTAGAGTCACTATGAAGGACGTGCTCTGGATCTGCTGGGATCTCAGGTCTATAGCATCGGTCATTGCTCTGCCTACACGCCAAGGCCACAACTCAGCCTCCCCTGGCTGGCTCACTGACTCGCTCCTCATGTGAATCTGCCTCCGTGAGGGCTGATCACCTGGGGCCGCTGTCCCTCTGGGGAGATTGGGAAAGCGGGAAAGCCAGAGGGGGCTGAGGTAAGAAAAGCAGAAGGAGAGGGCAGCAAAAAGTAGCCCTGGATGGTTCTTTTTCATGTTGTTCAAGCTGCATTTTTAAGGGACAAATCCACCCGCCCTGTTCCCCAGCCTCACGTGGGCATGAAGGGTCCCACCTGCAGCAGGACTGGGGCCGTTCCAGCAGGTGGTGATGGGTGGGGTGAAGATTGTGTACATCCATACACCACAGAGCCAAGGTCCACAATTGCTCCTGGTGTGCTGTCACACAGCCAAGGGCTGAGGATGGAAAGCCACGGGCCACTCTCCCTGACACAGGGTGGGTGCTGATGGGGTGGAGCCCATTCCAGCTCTGAGATTGGAGCTGTGGGCGAGGAGCAGCTTCTCTGCTTCTTCATGGCCTGTGGAAGGGAAGGTCCCATTCCTCCTTGCGCCCCCCCACCCCCCAGGAGATCGCTACTGCTCATGTACTCAGACTGTACCCTGCAGAAGGATTGGGGCTTTAGCCAAAGCTACATAGTTCCTCTATCTGCCGGGTAAGAGGGAGGGCCAGTTTGAGGCTTGAACACTGAAATGGGCCCTCATGCTCTCTGTGTGCTTGTGGGAGCTTCACCCACTGTAAGCCACATTCCCACTGAGGGGTGCTTCGGGTCACAGGGTCTGCAAGTGCCAAGGGGAGAACACAGCTGGGGCACAGATGGCAAAGCTGCGCACAGGCAGGACTTGGACTGAGTGGAAATGGGAAGGGGGGCAATTGCCCTTGTCACCGTGTTCGTGCACAGTTCAGTACCTGACCTAGGGAGGTGACCAACATGGAAAGGGAGTTCTCTTGTGCTAAAAGCTGAGCCCTCGAGCGCTGGCTGTGGGGGCAGCAGGGTGGGTGGGGAGAGTGAATGTGGGCCCTTGTGGGGGGGGAGGGCCGGTGTGATCTGGGCAGACTTTGGGAGTGAGAATACACACTCATGGGGACACCCAAGAGGGAAACAAAGCGTGGGCCATGGAGCGTGTGGTAAAGACTGTGCGATCATTGGGAATGTGAGGAGAGATATAGCCCTACGTATTGGGCTTATGGGCCTAATGGAGTCTTAAGGGCACCTCTGTTTTCTGCTTTAATGCCCACCAGCAGTCAGAGCTCAACAGGGTGGCTGCAGAGCCATGGGAGGTACACACTCCCATCTCCTCTCACCCCTGGAAGGGAGAGAGCAGAACCAGCCAGCGAAGCCGAGTCTTCCACCTGGCAGAGCAGAGCGAGGGCCTTCCCACCCAGCTACTGGCTGGCCCTGCCACAACTCCCATGGTGTTGTGCCAGGCCCTGCATCAAAACAAGAATGCAATATGGGGGAGGGAGGAATTACTTTGATTCTAGTGTGCGTTTCCTTGACATGTCACAAACTCGGGGCTGGCGCTCTAGGCCTCACACAGGCCATGCTCCCCCTTGATTCAGTGGGAGTTTGGGTTGAATCAGGCCTATAGGTCACTGGAAAATCAACCACCCTGCCTGACTTTGGTACCTGCCAGTCCAGCACCATCCACACAGCAACCCTGTTGCGACCAGAATTCTTTTGGAGCAGTGGCTGGCAGCAGGCATTCTTGGGGAATATTCAGGCACAAGGCTCTGCATTAGGGTGACCAGATGTCCTGATTTTATAGGGACAGTCCAGATTTTTGGATCTCTTTCTTATATAGGCTCCTATTACCCCCCACCCCCTGTCCCGATTTTTCACATTTGCTGTCTGGTCACCCTACTCTGCATTGTGGGATGGTGTGAGAAGGTCCAGCAGAGCTGGTGCAGCTGCAATGCTTATGACTTCTTGGCAAGACTGGAGAACCTGCTGCAGGCTGCCCCAGACCTGAGCTAACGCCCTCATCCAGGGCCTACAGCCAATGCTGGTAAGATGCCTGGGGTGGCTGTTGCATGTGCGTGCAAGGTGCTGCATGCTCAGGTTGTTCCTAGCCTGGCTTTTCCACTTACTGCAGAGCAGCTCACAGAGGGTGTTTGCCTTTTGCTTTGGGGCAGCTCAAGGAGCTGGGTATGAAATCTCAGACACATGAGGGGGGATGGAGTGTTGGCCCCAACCAAGGGGAAACAAGACATTTCAATTTGCTGCAAGTCAGTAGCGTGTCCTGAGAGTCAGGGGGAAGATTAAACAAAAGCAGCCTCCAAACACTGTCTGGGTCAACCCCTCATTCCCATAGGGATGGAGGGGAAAGAGGGGCTATCGCCTGAACAAAACTGGGCACAGACCGAGGCTCGGATCCGGCAATGCTCCACCCAAGGCAGATCCCTGTGCCCACAAGGAGCTCTTTGCAGAATCAGGGCTTCAGTAAGCCGCTCTACTCTCTGGATAAATGCCTCTGATGCTTCTCTCGCTGAGGCACTTTCTTGACTCATGGATACAGCCCCAGAAGGGGCAGAAACAAAAAGCTCTTGGTTCTCTGTCCTGGTGGGCTCATTCACAGCCCCGAAGAGGTGAACCCTCTTCCCCCCCTCCCCCGCCCCCCACCAGTCATTGGGTTTTTAAAGAACAAACTGCCACTTGCCTCCTTCTGTGACCAGAGAGTCCACATGCTGGAGGAGAAAGAGTGACTCATCTGTGGGCTCCAATCAAAGGGGCTTTGTGAGATCCTTAACCCTTTGGCATGCTGTGGAGGCATCAGCTCCCAGCACCACCAGTCACATGCCAGCACTGGGACTTGGGCCATCACAATGATAGATAGATAGATAGATAGATAGATAGATAGATAGATAGATAGATAGATAGATAGGATTTTAATACTGAGGCACATAAATTAAGGAGACATAGATGCAGCCAAGCAACATTAGGAGTGAAATTTAATCAAATATTTTACACATCAGAGAAGTGCTTTGATACCCTAATCCCCCTGCCCTCTCTCCAATCCCCCTCCAAAAGCCAATCCATCCCGGGCCCAATCCATCCCCTGGTCTTAAGCCCTCTGATTTACTCCAGGGGATGAATTTGGGCCTCCATCACATTTAGAAATCTAAGAAAATAACTTCAGAAAATGTCCAACTTACTGAGAGTTCCTTAGCGTTCAGAGCCTGCATCTCCCGCCACGAGGACAGCATTCCGGCACTGATGGGCTTTGGGAATGAACGAAAGGCGTTTTAACAGGAGAAATATTTTTTTCGCTTTTCTGGATGGATCGTCCAAGGGAAAGGCTGGAAACAAGTTCACTGGCTTTTTTTTCCCCTTGTCCTATTTTTTTTTCCTGGCAGCCTCTGGGAGGAAAGCAGCTGGCAAGGTGATGCTTTTTTGAAAAGGGGCACTGCTTGTGAAAGAAGCATTCACTACTCTGTGAGCCTGGGGAAAGTCAGCGTTTTATCTTATCTCCAAAACAGGCGGATCAGTGCTGAAGGGGGGGAAATAGAAGGCAGGGTTGGAAGTGAGAAGATGTTCTGCCCACTCCTCAGAGCTGGGAATATTATTTTTATTTGAAACCAGGAGCCTAACGTCAGGTGCAAGGACGACTTTCAAACCGCGCTGTGCTGTGTTTACTCAGAATCAAAACTAAAGCCAATGACATCATGTTTTTTTCCAGGATGAAATTTCATTTGCAGATGACTTCCTCTACAGACTGGAAGTATTCAGGCTCTGAAGCAAAGAGGAACAGAATTGCTCTGAAAGAGACATTACGGTCTATGCTAGCAAGAAAATAGATTTCTTTTGCTAAAATGCATTGTGTGATTGGTTTATAAGTTGCCATCGATATTACTTGGGACTAGAAAGAGTGCCCCTCTCCAAGCATCTGAGAGAAAGGCAGAGCAGCTATAAATCAAACATGGGAATCTGTTATTTTGCCGTTTGAAGGAGCACATCCCAATCTTTAGACTAAACCAGCTGAAGTGAAAAGTTCTCTTTAAGAGGAGCACATTTTTCCACCTTGAAAATCTGTGAGGTTTGAATTCAATGGTGCGATTCTCTCCCCACCCACCCCAACCCCCAGCAGCCTGTGAGGGTCCAGAACCTGGGTTCACTTCTTTTGACTCTTCCCTGTTAATTTTGTTTAGAAACTTGTCAGGTTGGTACATAAAAGAGGTGGAAAGATCAATCCAATCTTTTCAGCAGTGTGGGAAAAAGTATTTCACTAATCCATATTTATTGGTGTAAGAAACTGAATGGGGAGGGGGGGCTAGCCCCCAGTAGTCAGGAGCAAAGGACATAAGGGACAGTTTAAGGCTGCCCTTTTCATAGAGGGGTCACATGTCACCAAAATCTTTTGCTTTGTCTTTGGATTGGTTACATTTTGTTCTCTTTTTTTCAATTGGGGTTGCCAAGCAACTAGCTAAGTCCAGCCAAGATATTTTCTTTATTACAAGTGGAGCAGAAAGCAGCAAGGAGGAGAGAGATAAAAAAGGAAGAAGAAGAAGAAGAAGGAGAAGAAGAGAAGTTTAGACAATTAACATTTATAGGATCACATAACTTCATTAACTCAGCCAGTATTATGAGGGGAGGGAGGGTGGAACATTAAGAATTAAAGAAAGTTAAAAGGAGGCTTGCAGCATCTGGGTTCTAAAACAATGCTAGGCTCCAAGTTATAACAATGGGTGCATCCCATTGCTTTGCAGCCTTCAAGGGAGAGATGGCTTTAATTTCCTAAAGACGCTCATCAGGATTCCAGAGACCATGTAAAACCATTTTAGGATTCCTGCAGGAATCCGTTAGCAAGTTGTGGGGCGGTGGTTGGAGTTTTTACTTCTCATTTTTACCTTGAAAAAATGGTTTGTTTAATATGAAAACAGAAGGGAGCCAGAAGAATCATTTGGAATGAGAGACCATTGGGGGCTTTTCCAGCTGCTGAGGAATCGGACGTCTTTTGAAAGGAGAGAGCAACGTTTTCCTGGTTTTTAATTTGGCGTTGGGTTTTTATTTTTCCTTTTGAACTTGTGATGCTGTTGACATGGCAGCTCCCACAAACTGAGACCGCTTAGAAATTGCTTTTACCGTTCTGTGGCTTTTCGAGGTGACTCGAGACTTCAGATGCCAAACTTGAGAAACTTTTTAAAAGCCTGATTTCCAGGCAGTGCTGAACACCCACCCTCTGAAAATTAGCCCCCCTTTAAGGTGTCTCTGGTTTGACACTCAACGACACTAATCACTTCTGAAAAGCTTGGCCTCTAATTTTTGCTTAACACTAAGATCATCACCAGTGATAATATCTGTTATCAAAGTCGGGCTCTCCTCGGGCAGGCCTTGCCTACCCAGAACTCCCACTGGAAGTCACTGAGAGGTTGCAATGTCCAAGAATGCAGGATCAGGGACTGACCTTGCCACCAGTGTGCCTAGCTTCAGAAGTGGTAACTAGGTTTCTGGCTTGCAGATAAGTCTTTGTAATAAAAATCTAATGTCTAAAATCTTCAACACCTGGGACATTCAAAATTAGACTGGACAAAACACTGGGACCTGTTCTGTAGAGAGCAATCCTGCACTGGCAGTGGGATTCAGTGACCGCATGGCTCTTTTCCACTTCTAACTCCTATGAGTGTCTGGCTCCTGGGCCCAACCCTGCCCTAAGCTACGCGCACACAACTGCTGCCTGTCTCGACTCCCTTGGGGGTGATTTTGAGGCAGAATCGAGTCCC